>NW_018128139.1:123950-128735 GCF_001952655.1 Monopterus albus
TTTTTCCTTTCTGAACTCGCTGAATCTTTCTCCAAATGCAGCTTGCATTGCCACAATTGCAAGGTGTAAATAATCACAATTTATTTGATTGTTCTTTTCTTTGAACTCTCTCAGGGAGGGGAAGTGAGAGAGCTACCTCTCTGTACATCTCTGGCAAACGCTGTCATCTTGCGCTCAAACGCCAGAAATCCTCCAGCAACTGCAGGGCCGCACTTCCCTTTCCCTGGAGATTTTTATTCAGCGTGGTTAAGTGACTTGTCATATCCACCATGAAATAAAACTTTTCCAGCCAATCGAGGTCTCCCAGTTCAGGATAGCTGAGGCCTTTGCTTTCCAAGAAGGTTTTCCAGGCAAGCAGCGAAGCGTTTCAGCACATCTCGCCAAAGAGAGCCACAATAAAGAGGCTGAAGAGCCGCGGGTTGCCGACCCCGTCCTAGACGACCACTCGAGGGATCCCATCGTCGCCAGAATTGTTGTGGAAAAATTATCTTTTAAAGCTCAGTGAGTGTAAAATAAATACTTAACATCAGTTCTGAAAGTTATTACATATTTATTCCTGCAGGAAGGCGGTTTCTCTGAACAGAGTGTCTAATACAGTCTGTTACAGGGAAGCTCAATGGACAGAGTGTGTGAGTCCTTCTTATACTCAGCCTACAACAAAGAAGACAGAATGCTCAAACAGATAAGGGGAAACAGGATACAATTCACATCAGGATAACAGCCCTTTGGTCCCAGGTCACATCTGGGTTGGCAACCAAAAGGTTTACAACCATGCAATAAACGGTCTGGGGTCACAACCACACAAATGACTGCATACAATGACATGAAAGCATCAGCTAAAGAACTTAAGGGGTGCTATTATAAAAATTGCCACCACAGCAATAATACTGACTGTACTGCCGCCTCTGTAAGGCGTGGTTCTGATGGTACCGCCGCCACCTCTGTAAGGAATGGTTCTGATGGTACCGCCGCCTCTGTAGGGCGTGGTTCTGATGGTACCATTGCCTCTGTAAGCAATAATACTGATGGTACTGCGGCCTCTGTAAGGCGTGGTTCTGATGGTACCACCACCTCTGTAAACAATAATACTGACGGTACCGCCGCCTCTGTAAGGTGTGGCTCTGATGGTACCGCCGCCTCTGTAAGGCATGTCTGCAAACACCCTCGCCTTTCCTCGGGATTTCTTAATCTGTGGTCTTAATTCCAAAGTGCTTCCTCACATTTCTTGTCAACTTTTTAGTGTCATGGTTTTCTGTTCAGCATGGCCCTAGTGTCTTCCATTTTGTTTAGTTAACAAAACAATAAAAGCCACTTAAGTGACCATTAGAGGCCAGCCAACAGATCACTGCATTTCAGGCCGCTGGAGGTCACCCAGGAAGATTGTCCCAGTGGTTTGGTGCAAAACAGCTAGAAGCCACCTCACCACAAGTTTTGCACCATGGAACTAAAAGGCTCAAAATGCCAGAGGACCTGAGAGACCCTCCTGGTTCATACGTTGGAAGCATGTCAGACAAGCAGGCTGGTGCTTTCAAAGCAAAAAGATGATTTTGAAAATCAGTACGGAAACTGTTGGGTCACCATAGTATATGTTAAAATCTAATGTAAGGACATTAATAGGTGTAATGTGTTCTCCTGGTCAGCACTCAGTTCTGAACCAGATGACGTATAAGGTTTGTAGACCAGAGAGGAGAGCATTCCAATAGCCTGGTCTGCTGGATGGAGAAGACTGTGCTAGTCTCTCACAGAGACAAAAGGATGCGTTTCAGAGATATTTATGAGATGATAAAAAGCTCTTAATGTAGATGTGTGGGTTTAAACAACTGCCTGTGGAGGGCATGCTCAAAGAGAAAATTGTCTGATCTGCTCCATGTGACTGATGATGCAGAAACACACTCCTGTGCTAAATGCTTTTAAGCTTGTATCTAGCCTGTATCTCTGTGTTACAGACAGTGGAAGCAGCTCACCGCTGCCCAAGTTCGCCTCCTCGCCCAAACCCAACAACAGCTACATGTTCAAGCGCGAGCCACCAGAGGGCTGTGAGAAGATTAAAGCTTTTGAGGAGATGAGGTAAAGACTGACAGTTGTGTCGACTCTCTTCTGCCTCAATAATGTGTGATCCTCACTGGCACTGCATATGTTCCTCTGCAGCTCCAGGCAGTCCACATCGGCATCAGCCCCCCTCTTCTCCTGCCCTGACAAAAACAAGGTCAACTTCATCCCAACGGGTTCAGCTTTTTGTCCTGTCAAACTCCCTGGCTCCCTGCATCTCACCCCGGCTTCAGGACCTGAAGGTGATGAGGACAACGCTGAGGCAGGTCCCGGGTCAGAGCCCCAGGGTGCCTCATCATTCTACGGTGCCCGCACTCAGGTCTCCACGAGCACCAGCACAGATGACCCTCCGGAAGAACCCGGATCGCCCTCAGAGACTGCAGACCCCGAGACAGACAGCCTGGCCATCAGCTAGACCTGAGCAGAGCTGGACTCTAGCTCCAGGATCCACGCTAGCACCCACCGCCCATTGCCACTAACTGTCCCACCAACTCCTCCCTCTGCTCTGCCAGAGGAGTCTGTCTCTCTGTGCTGACCCCCTCCACCCCCTTTGTATCTCTGCATGACATAGCCACAATGTCCCAGTTAACCACCACTGCAGACCTGCCACGTTAATATTCTGTCCTGCATAATGCCTGAGCTGTTAGCAGGGAAGGACCTGATGGTTAAAGGTTAGCATATGCAGGCATTGGAGGAAGAATGGAGCACTATGGATGGGGTGAGGGGTATGCATTTTAAACTGGTAGTATATTTCTGATTAAATTATGTGTCGTGTTCCGTTTCAACAATCACAGTATGAATAAGCTCTCTCCTTATCGCTCTAGTTAAAAGTTATGCTAATATGTTAATTGATGTACAAATACTACATCTGCCTAAACAAACAGTACTGTCTTTGCACTGTTTATGTATGCATATACACACACACATGTATATATATATATACATATATACATATATACACACATACACACGGATATACATATATATATATATATATATATACACACACACACGGAAAAGAAAGAAAACATGCTTGTAAGAAAATCCCAAACCGTCTATTGCTGTGTTATGTACCGGACAGGAGAAACAGCTGTACGATTGAGGATTATGTTTACACTATCCAGGTCGCATTGTTAAACCCCACCAAAAAAAAAAAAATGCAACGACACAATGATTTTGGCAAAGACTAACACGGCCACAGATTGGTTGCCCAGTGTCTGTATCTGGCCTTGCTTCAGGTATTTCACAATCAGAGTCTATACTCAGGTAATTTGGAATGTATGCCCATACAAATATCTGCAGCTTGACAAAGCGGAGCAGATCCGCCGTCATTTATTCCTGGTTTTTCTCATTCCCAGACAAACCATTCCATGGAGTTCCAGGGTCCAGTCCGAGACTCGACCTATGATTGGAGCTGTAGATGGTGAAGGGTTGAAGTAGTGGGCCTACCTTTATGGTTTCCTTTTTGACTGGTGGTGGGATACTGTAACTGTACCGCACACACTGTGACTAGGGCATATGTGGTTGTGCGTGTATTGATGGGAGCATGCTGGACATGGAGGATGTATAGTGTTTGTCTGTTTTTAGGTCTGATGATCATGTGTGATTGGCTTTCCTGAGCCTGTGGACAGTGGACCAGAAGTGGACAAGTCTGCAGCTCCATCACATAAACACACAATCAAGCCCAAGCATTTGGTCCATTACATCAGAATCAGCTCTAATGGCCAGGTGTGTTGAACACATGAGGAATCTGACTCTGATACAGTGGCTCTCTGGTACAGTGGCTCTCAGTGTGTATGTACAGTGCTCTTCCATAAGGCTGAGAGAACAAGAAAAGAAAGAATGTGCATTAGGAAAGTAAAAATAAAGTATTTATAAAATATACAGTATGTGTATATACACACAGTTTACATGGAGTTTTAGGTACATATACAAGTACATTTACAGGTATTGTATTGAGGGTTTTCCTGTTATACAGTCATGGATTAACTGATCAGAGTGACAGCCCGGACAAAGAAACTGTCCCTGTGCCTGGTTGTCTTAGTGCACAGTGACCTGTAGCACCGTCCAGAGGGGAGGAGTTCAAACAGATTGTGTCCAGGGTGTGAGGGGTCTGCAGAAATCTTCTCAGCCCTCCTTTTGACCCGTGAGGTATACAGTTCCTCCATGGAGGGCAGGCTGCACCGATGGTTCTTTCTGCAGTCCTGACTGTCCACTGGAGTCTGTTCCTGTCCTGTTTGGTTGCTGAGCCAAACCAGACAGTGATGGAGGTGCAGAGAACAGACTCAATGATTCCTCTGTAGAACTGTGTCAGCAGCTCCTGGGGCAGGTCGAACTTCCTGAGCTGGAGCAGGAAGTACATCCTCTGCTGTGCCTTCTTGGTGCTGATGTTGGACATCCACTTCAGGTCCTGGGAGACAGTGGAGCCTCCTGAGGTCCACTGTCATCTCCACTGTTCTGAGCGTGTTCAGCTCCGGGTTGTTGTGACCACACCACAGGGCCAGCTGCTCAACCTCCCGTCTGTAGGCCGACTCGTCACCGTCTCGGATGACACTAATGTGTCATCTGCGAACATGCATGTGCAGATTGGAGGCGTAGTTGTACAAACTGTTTGTGTCGGGTTAAACCACAGTTGCTAAACCAGGGGTTTTCAGCTAATTGTGGCCATTCTGACTAAGAAGTAACCTGAGGGCCTCTGCGCTGGGATGGATAGATCGAATGGGCACCATTTTAATC
>NW_018128139.1:130318-150652 GCF_001952655.1 Monopterus albus
TGTGTGTGTGTGTGTGTGTGTGTGTGTGTGTGTGTGTGAATTAGATTGCCAATAAGTAAAACGGGAAATTGTGTAAAAAATAAAAAAAGATTCCTACAGGGAGACCACATTATTGAACACATGATCAGCGACAACATGCAATGCTTTCATAAACCACCAGGGGACTGCAGACCACTGGTTGAAAATTCCTGGTCTAAACCAGTGAAGTGGATTTAAACTTGACTTAAGCCTAGAGCCTGTCTGACACTGGATTTGAGGTCCTTAGTTAATATTTGTGAGTAAAAAAAATCCCATTGGCTGATAAGTTTTTTTTTAGATAAAAATATACAAACTTTTTAAGGACAATTCTGTAAAGTTTGATTATTAAAGAACTGCAAACAAGATATGAAGTGAACACATTTCCCATTTGGAAAACTGCTTTCTAGTGGTCTACCTGCACACTTATCTTCCAGTGCATCTGATAAGATTTGATATCAGCCAATAAATTCACATGTATTTGAAGTGGACTTAAAAATGCAGTCACATGATCATTGTAAACATTTAAACAGCACAAGCAGAGAAGAATCAGCAAACTGACTCAGTCATGTCAGTGAATTCAAACTTTGCTTTGCAAGAGAAAGAATATTTGATTTGCTCTTACAGCCGTCACATTAAATATTGGTTACCATGATTTGCACATTTGCAGAATATCCACTCGGATAAGAAATAACACAACCCACTCAGCTCAGTTGTAATTTATGTTGTTTTATGTGCAGTGTCTCCACTGCCACAATTAAGAGTATATTCATCTAAAGGTTTACTCAGGTTCACCCCTGTAATTCTGCTGTAAGGCAGTTGCATGTTTACTATAAGTCCCTAAACAGCTTTGAATAAAGTGTGGGTTGGGTTTTCTTCAGGTGGTCTGGCTTCCGCCCGCAGTCCAGTGACACACAGATTGGTCACCAGCTCTGACCATCTCCACTGGCTTCTTAAACCTTATGGGTTTAGTTTTCCAGCCACAAATCTGCACTCTCAGTCAATCTTGTTTCTAGTTTTCCTGCTGTGATAAATCTAGTGGCAGCTTGTTTTGCTGCCCTTATGTGGCAAAAATATACATAGTTGAATGTCTTATTTTTGTGTTCCCTTTATTTTTTTGAGCAGTGTACATAAAAATAGTAATCTCTAAACCTGAGCAGACATTTGATAGGTGACATTTTTAATAATCATTGCTACAGACACAATAGGGTTAGTACCTGTTCAATACCAGGCCCAGAGGCATGCTGGATGTCACCATGCAGTTTGCTACAAGCTAAAACTGAAGTGCAGCCATACAAGATGAATGTTTGTACAACGTGTGTCTCCATTCTGCATTCAGTTGATATCCTAAATTAGAGTTGTGATAGTCCAGATCATTTCTACTTCATGAAATACATTCCATGAGATCTTAGCATCCAAGATGTAAATAGACTGATTGTGATCAATTTCTGAAATCTCTCTCAGCCTTTTGATTTGAGCGCCGGAAGAGACTGGCTGCAGTACTAAGAGATGTGTGGTTGCAGATACAGTAGCACATTCACCTGTTTGATGCACAGATAAAAGATCACCTGGCCTGCCCCCCTCTCACTGTCTGTCTGCTGTTACTGAGTGTTAGACCAGGGCTCGCAAAATCGCCTGCCCGACGGTCCGTCGGGCTACCAAATATAATCCAGCCCTGCCCGTCGGGCTACCAAATATAATCCAGCCCTGCCCGTCGGGCTACCAAATATAATCCAGCCCTGCCCGTCGGGCTACCTCATAGGGACAGTGTTTCCACTGCTGAACTGAACACGTCCAACACTGAATGACTGCATGCAACTCTATAAATAGGGAATCAGATGAATATTTTTGTCCTCACAAGGCAATTTGTTTATGGATGTTTTATGGTAAAGGCTCAACAGATATGGAACATAAAACCCAGACAAGAACAAAATGAAGTGACTGATGCACACAGAAAAGCTGTCAAAGTAGATGCTATGCCTTTGTGATTTATATTTTGTTCCTACAATTTCACAGAAATTTCAGTTGATTGCAATTTGATTACTTTATTGTTATTTGCAATTGTCTCCTATTACGAATATTCTACATTAAAAATATTTTTCTTATTTTATTCGGGCTACTTAAATTCATTTCGGGCTACTAAAAACCAAAGAGTACCTGCCCGAAGGGCTACCAGGGATTTTTAAATTTTGCGAGCCCTGTAGACCCCCTAATGCTTCCACCGAGCAACAAAACCTGAACATCTCATGTACTCTGTGCAAAAGAACATCTTTGAGACTGTTAAACGAGCATCACCACATCCAAATGTAAATGATTCACCGCTCTCATGTGCAAGAGTGAAACATAATCCATAGGGGTGCACCGAACTTTCGGCCACAAAGGCCATTTTTATTTTGGGCCGGGATTAAAAAAAAAAAACATGCCAAAAAGGCACGCTGAAAATGCCCCGCCCATCCTCGCGCAGCACAGGTTAGGTTTTCACTCACGCTGGAGCCGTTATATCACGCGTCTCCCCATCAACGACAAAGCATGTCAGCGGTATGGAAGCATTTTGAAGTTTCAGGTGAGGACACCAAAATTGCAATATGCAACATTTGTTCTGCGAAAATATCAAGAGGAGGTACGGTGCCAAAGAACTTTTCGACAACAGGTTTGATACACCACCTGAAAACACGACATCCAATTGATTATGAGGAGAACCGCAAAACAACATTGGTTAAAAGTGCCCCAACTACATCACAAATACCCTCGGTCGCCACATTCTTTGAAAAGACTAAAAATTTGCAGATGATAGTCCCAAAGCATGTGGCATTACTGAGAAAGTAATGGAATTCATTGCCTTAGACGACCAGCCGTTTTCTGTCGTGGAGGACATTGGATTTCGTAGGCTAATACAACATATTGAGCCGCGTTTTTGCACCGTTTTGCACAGCAATTTAAAATTTTTGAGTGTTTCATAAAACTGTTATTGAATGTTACATAAAACTTGAATAATATTATTTGGTATTGTTTATTGTTAAAAATATTTGTTTTTTATTTCAGATTCATCAAATTCAGGTAGTGTGTGTGTGTGTGTGTGTACAAACATACATACACAATTATAGAGTAAGCGTGTTTTAAAACTTTGAAGTTTTTAAAAGAAGCCATTTTCGGTTTCGTTTCGGTTTTCGGCCAAGTGCATCCTAAATTTTCGGTTTCGGCCCAGAATTTTCATTTCGGTGCATCACTAATAATCCAAATTTATTTTAATATGTGGTGTGCTGGTAGAATCCCTGCATTGATGTTCCATTTTGTATATGTGGCTTTCAGAGGGGCCCACTGCAATGTTGTGGTTTCTTAAAACATTTCAGCACCTTACCATGAGCTATAGCTTTCCCAGTGTAGTGTCCCACATATACTCAGCATTGGTAAGCCGTGTGTGTGCAATAATAGAAAAAAAGGTTTTGTCCTCCCAGATGCTGTCTGTTCCTTGACACGAGTGTCTCATCTTGCATTCCTTTAGTTTTGAGCATGGGGCTGCATCAGCAGATAGCTTGTTGCTAAAGCCATTAACCAATACAAAACCAGCACTGAGAGCGACCAGAGCACATCGCTGGCAGGTCAGAGTGTTTGTACCACTCACAAGGGTGTGTACAGGGTAAAAACTAATATCTGGACCAGTTAAATGGGCTAGGTTCATCTACTGGAGCAGTTGGGGCCCTTGAGTAAGCAGATTAGTTGAACCATGACCACCGACCAGTAAAAAAAACGTTTAAAGTTGTCGGATTGTATTTACAGATTTAAAACGGAATAAACATTTACACACAGTAGCAAAATAAAAAAAATAAAACTTGTACAAAATGTATAAACCCAAAATAATTCAGCAAAAGGCTGAACAAAACTGTGCACCACAGTTTTTAATTGTCCTGTTGTTGTTTCTTAGTCCTTAGATCGGTCCGAATGAGCAAATTCTGAATCTATCTGGAGTCCACTGCTGTTCTGTAGAAAATTGTGGTTAAATCCTACCAGATTGGGTGAGATCCAGATCCAGTCTAGCAGAGAGCGTTTAGCTTCTGGCATATACACAGTTCATAAGATCCGCCGTGGGAGGCTCGCCATCTCGTTCCACACAAGTTTCGTTAAACTCTCGCTCCAGCTCACAACCATTCGACCCAATCTTAAGGCCTACCATAAACAACATAAAACATACGTAAATACTTAAAATAAAACTCTAGGTAGCTTAAAACTTAATAAAAAATACCATTCTTTTCTTAATTGGTGCTCGTTAAGGTGGCGCCATCACCGTAATGGCGGCGGAAAACATGTTTGGACATTGACTTTTGCAAGTACCTCAATTAGCCTCAAAATGCACCGTAATATTCACAGTTTTAAGTAATGCAATAATATTACTTGTATGAGAAATAAATACATCTTTGTCACTCACCAAGTCCTGTTCAGCAATGTAAAAAAAAAAAAACCTCTGTAACAGCACAGGTTGGAAAACCAAAAATACTTATTTTTCAGGATATAAAAAATAGCATTTAGACAGCTTCTATAACAGCACATGACACATGCTGCCTCTGTATCTCCCTCTTCTTGAACCAGAGAGGTCACAGCGATATGGTTGGCTGTTACTAGTCACATGGCTCTCGCAGCAGCGTGCCTTTTCAAAATAAGTCTAGATGACGTCATTTATTTCAAAACATAAATTACAATAGAACCCAATGAATTTACACTTTTTAACATGTTTTTTTAACCCAATTAAAATATAACACCATGAAATAATAAATAACATTGTAGTGGTTTTTTAATGCACATTTATCCACTGACCTTCTCGTTTGTATTCAAAGCCACTTTTAGTAACAGGCCTTTATTCAACCAGGGCTCTGTTAACTCAGGTTACATGTTCATCATCTCAATACATGATACTCCTCGTGTAACCTGCAGTGTCAGAGTTCATGCACAATGGCAATAAAAACTGCACAGACCCATCTTTTATTATATATGCAACTAAACAAGATTCTTCATGAGCCACGTTACTCATACTTCAAAGAGAATTTGAAAAGGGATAAATGTGTCCTCCATAGTTGGTGTAGCATGAGCATCCAATCCCACGAACCCAAGTGGATGATTAAAAATGTAAAAGCCTTGCTGGCGCCACTGTGAGGCTCTTGTTTTGACAGTACACTAATGTGTTCGGTAAACGCCGAAAGCATTTAACCTGACAGCATCACTAGAAGGAAAGTCTGAGGATAGGATACATCCTCTGGGGACCACGAAAGTCTGCACAGAATTTTGTGGCACCATGGCAGAAAATAAAAAGCCTTCTGTTAATACAGGACATGTGTGTGTGTGAATAATAGAATATGCTGTATACCCATATGTCTCACTCTAGTGTTTTTGTAGAGAGAGTAGCTACTAACTGAAAATATTAGCTGAAACATGCTGTAAGAAGCCTGTTGTTCAGAGCAGACTCACTGCCATGCTGGGTTCTAAACTCCGTAACTGTCATTTTCACATTTCTGCTTGTGGGCAAGCTGAACTATAATTGGTCACAGCATGTCAGCTACACGGCTTTAGATGTGTTGAATGTATTTATGAACTTAGTTTGGACAGACCCAGAGTAGTTGTTTCAAATGCTTCTAGTCTTAGACTAAACTAGACTAAGAGTGTCCTGATATCAGCTCTGACTTTAACAGACATGAGACTGATATTAAATAATAATCTCATTACATTCCTGTAAGCAAATAAAACTATTTCAAAAAATCTTACACTTACTTACTTATTTAAAATCTACTTTCAACTAAACCACACAGCTAAGAGTCAACATGTTCCAGCAGGTCTTCTACTACTCTATGTTAAACACATACTAATCGCCTCAGGTTTGTGGGACTGAGCAGGCAGGCAAGAGGAGTCACAGGTGGATGTTAAAAAAATTAGGGGTTATATTTACCCTAGATTAAAAAAATAATTTGCAAAATATGCACTGAAGTTCCAGGCCCAAAGACAAGATCAGCTAAACTCGAGTTTAAACTGTGTTAACTTGGCAAAAACGGAATACAAGTGAACGGACGCACTGACCTAACAAAGTGTCACTGTGGAATTCAATGCTTTCAATAACCTTTAAAGTACAAGAGAATAGAATTTGAAACCTCTGCTGACTGACAATCTAGATTCTGCCTATGTCTCAGTGTTTCATTACTTCTGATGCTGTAATATAGACAAACAGTGGAAAGAAGCAAAGAAAAGGTAAGAGGTATCTTTCCTCTTCATATGAAATCAGTGCCTTTTGTACATAAACCCTGACAAATAAATATAAAAAATTAATAAGACTGCTGACTTTTTACCCAGACAGTTTTAACTACTTATTAGATTTTAATCTAGTAGTAATTGACCACGTCCTTTGATAGTCTGCTGCCCTGTCAAGGATATACCCACCTTCCAGTGTCGGTGTCATCTGGGATCAGCTCCAGTGGATGGCTGAGTGTATGAGGGCTAAATGAACTGTACATAAAATTAGTTAGTTGTCATAGAGTTATAATGAAACCATTAGGAACCAAGCAATATAGACAGAGAATGAACATTAATTCTTTACGTTTGGATCCATCTGACATATTTTAACTAATCAGACAATTACTAGCCTTCACCTTAGTCTTTATTTAGTTACTTTCTCATTTTAAAGTTTTAAAAAGTGCCTGTTCCAAAAGTTTGAAATGCACTCTGCATCACCCGTCATGTAGGAGTGCAACTGTCCAGCAGGTGGCAGTATTTAACCGCAGTACAGCTGCAGCTGAAGTCCTGATGAAACTAAAAGGTCCTCAGTAAGTAGTGAAGTGTGTAGATTGCTGAAGTAGCTGTTTGTCTTTTACTCAGACCTGTCTGAGTGCTACAGTAAATATATGTTACTATAGTGACACACAATGCTACATCATTTACAATTTGTCATAAAAATGGAACAAGAAAGAGAAACACTTCCTTTCACAGTAAGAGAAATGTTACTCTAAAAACAGTTTCTTTTAACAAGAAAACCACTGTTGGCCCTGTTTCAACTACTAATCAGCTTTGTCACAAACTCAATTTTCTGTGCTAATCTCAACCTCCCAGCACATCCAAACTGGGCACATACAACAAAGGTAAGATTCTTTTAAAATCAAATTATGCAGCATAAAGCCTCTTGTAATCCTCTGTTTTCTAGTCTTCTTAGCCATGCTGCTGTTTCTCCATTCTGATGCAGCTCTGTGCAAAAGTAATCCATATTTATCAAAGAAAACAAAAGATAATAGAACACTGAATCAGCATCCAGCCACACATGTGACAGTTGGCAGTATGCAGACATTCAATGTTCTCCACGCTGTCAGAGCTAGCTTGCCCTTTACTCTGACTTCACACTCTCGCCAATCAAGCCTTTAAATTAGCAGGTAGTTAGTGAAATTTTGTCCGCAATCAGAGCCCTCTCATCCAGGCAATCAGTCCTGCTGACAACAGAGCTCAGAGATTAAACAGACACTTTCTCACTGCTCCTCTAACTGGATCTGGATATGAAATTTTTGTTGTTGTTGCTGGCTGGAGTTACTCACCTAATAATGAAAACACAGTCAGGAGGCTAAGATGTACTTTTTTTTTAAGCTGAAGATGTCAACAGGCAAAACCACAATCTGTCCACAACATAGTTAGTTAAATGTTAAAGCACACGATGAGAAGTAAGTCGTTTCCCCAGTGCACCAATGACTGTGCAGATCATTTTTGTTTCCCAGTTGTAAATACTCTCACATTAGAGGATTAAACCAGAGTGCAGAGTCACATGCAGAATATCAGAAAGAGAGAATATGTTTATAAGCTGATCAGATAGCCAGACAAAAGAGGCCTCTTGGCTATGAAACAGTGTCACATTCACATGCAGTCAGGAAAACAAATTAATAAACAACCTGCAGCTAATTTAACATTTAAACAGTATTAGTTATGAGGATTATAGTGACAAACAATAAACATGTACTACAAATGAATATAGAACAGGGGTGTGCAGTTTCATTTAGGAGAAATTAACATACGGTGTAAACACACAAGCACACACACACCAAGTGGGAATTTTGAACTGATGTGTTAGACAGTGTCTCCACCACCGTCTTCAAAACACCACATTAAGGAATATTTGTAGGGAGAACAGTGCTCATCCCTCCAGTAGAGTTCAGAGACTTGGAGAGTCAATGCCAAGGTGCACTAAAACTGTTCTGGTAGCACGTGGTGGCCCAGCACCTTACTGAGACATGTTACTGTATGTTGGTTTGTCCTTTCATACTTCATCCATCTGGAGCTTGAAGCCTCAGTGTGGGCGATGTAGTAGGCCAGAAGTGAGTTCCCACCCCTGACTTATGCCTTCTCCTGTTGGTCAGAAGGCTGAGGCTCTGGGGGTATCTCTACACCTCTGCACAGCTTCCTGCTTGTACAAGGAGTGTGGGCCACAGATATGTTGTGGAGCATACTTAAAAAACAAAAAATGAGAAAAAAACAAAAATACAAAAGAAAAACCTTGAAGTTACAGACTGTAGCTTTACACATTTTCATAGCCCTAGCCTGTCACCTGTAACAAACATACTGTACTCCCAAAGCCGGGTCAGGAACTACAAAGGATCCTAAATCGAATCTTAGGGCAGAAACACACCTAGAGGTGACAAAGGCCAACTGTTGTGTCACCTCATGTTGCCTTCGTCTGGGCCATGATGTGGCACTTGAGCACACTGCAAAGACTAAAGCCAATGGCCAACTAACACGTATGTTCTGCGCCTGCATGAGAGAAATAACTGCTTACCAGCAGGTGGCACTAGGCTGTATTCGTCATTCAATAAGGGGAAAGCGGAAGACCAGGTCTGCTGATATACAAACTGTAAACAAAGCAGCTCATGCTCACCACAGATGGTTTATAGTAGCTGTTTCTAATTGAGAATGTGTCTGATAAGAACCAGCAAATGGCAAAAATAAGTAGAAACCACAGTAAATGGATGAAATCATGGATACTACAGCGAACATTTCTCTTCTCCTGCACTGATTCTCTCAGCTGAATAGCTAATCACAGTGGTCTCTCTTGTTGATAACATCCAACACCAATTCAACCTGTTGAATTGGCTGAGGGTCCAACAGTGTGGGACACTGCAAAAACTAAGGTGACAGATGCTCACTAATGGTCAGTTTGGTGTGTCACGGGCCTTAGTGGTCTCACAGTGATCAAAGGGATAAAATGCCCACAGCCCATGTTCTCACTGAGGCCATGATCTGTAATGACAGATCAAAAGGATAGCATATTGCTTCACTTTAGGAGACAAGACAACAAGGCTGGGAGCCACTACTTTAAAGATCCATTTGTTAGGGTCTTTGTCATTATGAAGTTGGGGTTGACTGTGTGGTCAATATGTATTTCTATCAGTGGCGGGCCATGCATTTGGTACCTGGGCCTTCAGTGGAGACTTACCCGACTTAATTCACCTCTTAATACCACTACTGTATGTCGCAATTATAGAAACCATCAATGCTATACAAAAACGCAATATAATAAAGTGTGGCATTACAGAGAGAGAGGTATTTCGCGTATTGAGGGTGAATACCGTTTTTACTAAAGGAAGAAACCCAGTTAAGACAACTCCAAAACCTCTACACTACAACCGCGACTGTGATCTCTGCGTTTCAGTTCCATTGTAAGCCCTTTTCTAGTTTTGCTCTGACCAACCAATCAGAGGACAGAAAAATGCTGACATCATTGGCCCTGTGAGGCGAATTTGAAATCTGATTGGTTAAAGAAACAGTCCCATTGCTAATATAGTTTAAGTTACATGGGCCAGCACTTCTGATTCTGAAGGCCCTGGGCAGATTAGTTTGACATGGCAACACATAGAGGCTGAAATCTGATTGGACAAAAAAATCTAACATCCACATACACGTACTGGAAGCGGTGCAGCCAAGAGAAATACTACAAAATGAAGAGAACAGACTGTTGGGAATAAATTAATACAATTTCATGTAACAAATATTAGAATTTTGGTTGTAAATGTAGGTCAGTGCTTCTAATAGTGTTTAGGCCACCAGAGAAGGCCTTGCTGGCCCTGACGGCCCGCCACTGATTTCTATAATAACTTGTTTGAAGACATCTCTGCTAGAAAGTGGCTCATATTATTTCACTTTCCCCTCAGTCTTATGCCCATTGGTCATTTACAGCAGACTATACATATGTTGTATCTATGTGTTCCTATAGCCAATCCACTTTCTGGCTCTTTCTTTATCATGGTTGTGCCTATAACCACAAGAGACACCCTGCACCTCGCAGCTATAGGTCAGCCTGCTCTAGAGCTGCTCAGCCTACAGTCAGTGTTGGTCCGATCAAAACTGTCCACGAACTGCTACAAAAAGAAATCACATAGGCCCGGGTATGATGTGTGCATGGCTGCATATGGAAACTAAACTAAACAAACAAGAACATACAGTAAAGTTTGATCTTTCTCATATTTAAATGAGTTTATTCCCTTTGTGCTCTGTGTCAAATCTGTAAAATATTCAGTACAATGCTGAAGGAGGCTTTTGTGAAGGTGGAGAAGCCAGTGGCCAGCTCGTCATCTCTGGAGATGGTAGACGGGAGAGTGGACAGACTGTCAGATTCAGCTCTTTTGTGTGTCTGTCTCATCTCATGGGTCCATTGTGGAGGCTGGACAGGCTGATTCCACCTCAAGAATCCAGCCATCCTCCCTGCCTTGTATGCATGTCAGTCTTCCCCTTCTCCATGGGAGAGATTTCATTGCACCCCAACACACACCCCCACTTCACCTTTCAAATCAGACGCCTTGAATGCTACACTGATCAAGGAAAAATAATCAACTGCCCTTTTGTTTTAGCAGCCATTTCAACAGGAGAAAATAAACTTATGGTAATGAAGCCTTATCGTGTGCGGTTCAGACGGTGGGTGTGATGTGATTTGCCTTCCAGTGGTGTGAGGCCGTCCAGCAGAGGCTCCCCCCTGTGAGCTGAGGCCTGCAGCCAGCCAAAAGAGCTCCAGCACAAATGGATATCATAGTCTGTCAGCTTCTGGTACAGCTCCTTAAAATCTGTCTTATTGATGCACTTAAAGGCAAGCACTGGTGTTGTGGACACCGGGTGTTTAACTATGTTGACCAGGCGGATGATGTTGGTTCCTCTCTGCAGGTTTTCAAAAATTTAGATTTCTTGTTTGACCCTCACTGTAGGGTTGGTGGTTCGATCCCTGGCTTCTCCGGTCCCCATGTCAACATGTCCTTGGTTAAGACACTGAAGTTGATCCTGGTGATATCACCAGTGTGTGAATGGTTCTCTGAGTGACGGTGTGAACTGGCAAATAGTGTTAAAGCACTGTGAGTATGCTTCAGTGCACAGACAAGCTGTATTCAAGTGTAAGTCCATTTACGAGTATTTTTAATTCAAATATGCTTTAAAACTACTCAATGTGAAGAGATGCTGCCAAAGGCTCCTGTGACTCAGACAAGGAGTCTAAGTCACAGGAGCCTTTGGCAGCAAGGAGTCTAAGTCACAGAAGCAGTCTGACCTCTGGCTGACCTCTTTTTCAATACACCCTGGACAGCAGAGCCAGTGGTAAACTGCAAAAGAGCTTGCTCTCCTCATGATGACAACACACAGTGACTGGCTGGGGCCGGACTGTGAGCCACTGAGATGAGCGGCCAGCCTCCCTCTCCAGAGGCCGTCACACCTCTGACAACTTTGGCACAAAAACAGATGCTATTTGGATAAACTGACCACACCTTCAAACCCAAAATGGTTCATTTCTTATCTGAAAGCATATCAAATGTTAAAGTTTGGTTAGGTTAAACAAATAAAGTCCAATGGACACCTCAAAGTATCTGTAACACTGTAGATTATCTGAAATCAAGGCCAAGTCCCCTGGCATCCTGGAGCACTTCCATTAAGACTATCTTCCTGTAAAATATGATTCAGTAGGCCACCACTCTCTCTCTCTCTTCTAAAAAGAATCGAGCATTCAGCGTCAACTACCCCTAGCTGACCCGTCTTTGGAAAGTGAGTATTTCATATTCTATCAGTTAAGCCTATGTGTATGCATATTATTATTTTTTTTTTTATAATAAGGGGTTCTTACCTCCTGTAATAACGTTTTCCAACTCAGTTCCAGACGCTGTATTACTGCTGCAATCTGACCCGGAAGAAGAACAGCAGCAGCTGAAACAAGATGGCCCAGAACTTCAAGGCATCGCGGAGCAGCAGCAGCTGAATCAGACAGCGCCCCCTCAAGGCGATCCGGAGCAACCGGCTCAGAAACCTGTGATTCAAGCAGGCCCTGAAGAATCAGCAGCATTGCAACTTGAGGAACAACGCTCGAGCGGGGCTTCGGTCTGATCAAGTCGTGCAAAATGTAGGCGTTCTTCCTCTTCTGATTCTTCATCCGGTAAGACACTTATTGTGGTGGTTTCTACATTGTTTTTAAAACCTTCTTCATCAACATAACAGGATGGTTAATCTTCGTTGTACTTATCCATTCCGATTATGGCTCTCGGAGGAGGAGGAGAAGGAGGTGTACACGCATCTGTAGATGTTCTGGAAGAGGACACTTCGGTCATGATGACAGGAGCTTCATCCCCAATGCATGGTGTCATTCCAACATCATGCTGATGCATCTCAACCGGTTATCGTGTGAATCCTTTCAAGTGATGGGTGATATTCTTGCTTGTTACAACAACCGTGTGATTAAAAAGTAAGATGGATGATTATAACTGTGATTTGAACGATGTGTCTGCATTACCGGTCATGTCTACGAACCATAGTGTTGACGCTTCAACCTCCAATGTAAACGCTGCTCATTTTGATCAATTTGAAGCTTCTGTAAATAGGCTGGTGGAAATAATACTGCATCACCTAATCATTCCCTAGAGTGTAATGACCATGTTGTTTGTATTAACAGATGGGAGTAAAGAGTATGCTTCAGATTTTGACAGATTAGAAGCTTCTGTAAATAACCTGTTGGAAATAATACAGCCGTCACCAAATCATTCCCTACAGTGTAATGGCGATGTTGTACCACCGGATGGGGCTAATGCTTCAGATTTTGACAGATTAGAAGCGTCTGTAAATAGGCTATTGCTGGAAATAAGACGAGCTTCTTAGCAGCAAAGAGGCCGGGGTTCTAATGAAAACAAAAATGAACAAAATGCTCATTCAGAAAGCCAAAATAGTGAAAACCAAAATGCTCACTCAGAAACCCAAAATAGTTAAAGAGCTCGTCAAATACCTGCCTCCTCAGAAACCGTTCAAAATACACCTGACCAAAATGATGAAGAGAGCTCCTCATCTGATCAAACATTCCCTGAAACCACGGTTGTAACTAGGGCTAGATTCAACAACTTTGAAATAAGGCAGTTGTTAAATATGGATCAAACGGACAAAGTTAATTATGGAAACTTTTATGGTAACGTTATGGGAAACGTGTCTGATCTTCTTCATCAGGCTCTAAACTAGTGTCACGAGGGCAATCTTATTCAGCTTGAATTAAGGGGTGAAATGGTTAGATCAAACGTGTCCGTCATCGCATCTGCCTCCGACGGGGTGGACTTGACCCCATTCCAAGACTTATTAGACAGAATGATCCAATCCAACTTTTCTAACAGACGATAGTTTGGAGCTTGTGATTCAGGTTGTGAGAATTCCCACAGGCGGTGGCAAACATTTGTTGAAAAAAACCCTAGACTGTGAGATTTTTAAAAAGAAGCAGAGATTTCTTTACATCATTGAAAATAAAGGTAATCAGCTCTGTTTTGCCATCAGCCTCGTGCATCTCATGTTCCCTGAAATGACAGACTCAGAGGCTCTGAGCAGAGCTCATGAGTTTCAGAGACAGGCTGGTCTAACCAAGCAGACGCCTGTGGGTCTTACAGACGTGCAAAAATTTGAAGAGGTCACCCAACGTAAAATTGTAGTGTTTTACAGAATGGGCAAAGAACATCTGAATATATTTCAAGCCTTGAGGCCACCAAAAGATGAAACATCATACGTGTTCCTCTATGAAAACCATTATTACGGGGTAAAAAAATCCAAAAATGTTCATAGGTTCCAAATATCTATGCAACCACTGCCACAAGGGTTATGACAATCATTTGAATCATAAATGCTTGGGTCACTGTAATGTGTGTTTTGACGCAGACTGCACCGGGATGCAAACACCCCCCGCAGAGAGTGTGGTGTGTGACCAAATCAACCGCCGGTGCTCCTCCACCTATTGTCTGATGAAACACAGAGAGATGACCTGGCACCCGCAGACTGAGATGCATGCCAGCCTATGCCAAATCCATAAAAAATGTTTAAAATGCTCGAGATTGTATTACACTCCGCTGACTAAACAGGCAAAACCTCACAAGTGACCCGAGTTGAATTGTTACATCTGCGGGTGCATCATCGCTGATGAATCAGCCGAGGGGCATAAATGTTCCATCCAAAGCCTGCCCCTGCCTGAAAATTAGGATTGTATTCTGGATAAAAAATTAATATTCTACGATTTTTTAAACACCCTGATAAAAACGGTGTGCACATACCTTTTTATGTAAGTGCGAAAACAGGCGGTCTGATGTGGGGCCATTATGGAACCGACTGCGCCGTGAAATTTCTAATGCACTTTCGAGCGCCTCACTATTACAAAGCAGTGTTTTTAGCTCACAATTCAAAATGGTTTGACGGCCATATTCTGGTGAATGCTATGCTGTCTCTGGGGATAAAGCCCGACCAGCAAAACCGTTCAGTCTGCCTTCAGGATAGAGGGACACCTTTCTTCCTGAAACCCAATCTTTTATACAATTTTTGAAATGTGCAAAAGTAGGTTGATCTGGTGCCTCTTGTGCTGTTCCATTGGTCCATCCATTCCCAAGGTCCCTTCTGCTCCAGTGAATAAAGACAGTTTCCTAGAGAGGGAGGAAGACCCGACACTGCCTGTGTGTGTGTATGAAAATAGCTATTTTACCAGGCAGCTGTTTCTTCTTGGCCAAAATCTGACTATAACCTTGGTGTAAATCTTAGTATCTTATCAAACCCTAACTCCCCTGGCTTCAAAGCTCAGCGGGAATAATGAGCTCTTGTAGAAAAGGCAACAAATCTAATGAAAGCCTGTGGGATGATTAGAGCTTGGAAAGTTACTCAATGCACCAGACTTTTAATCTCAGGAGCCTGCAATATCACACAAAGTTTTCAGTGTCCATACAGCAACTTACTTTCTCATTTAGTGAACTTATAATTGGGTGAAAAGTAACTTCATAAACATATCTGTGACATGCAAGTAGGTGAACCTATGTATTCTGAAATATAATCTTAACTATTCCTTTTCTAGTATGATAGAATAGTCATACACAAACAAAAGGAACACACAGGTTAAATGAACAACAGTCATGGTGTCAATCTTCTACTAAATAAGTACTTACTTCAATCAAATGTTAGAACCAATCCTAGAGTATAACTTTGTTAATAATTTTACCCAACATATGCCACCATGTGTCATGGAACATTTGATTTTGTAAAGGAGGCTGTGTGTTATTGTAAAAATGACGCCGTCATTCTCAGGAAAGCCTGCCTGAAGTTTAGAGACAGTTTGACTGAAACCAAGCTGGATCCTTTTAAACGATCCACCATAGCCTCGGCCTGCATGTACTGTATGTGTTTAGAATATACTTTCTCAAAGAAAACACTGAAAAGAAAGCATTTGAATGTGAAAAGAAAGCATTTGAATTCATGGGTTGTTTTTACCACGGGTGTTTGAAATGTTTTCCAGGCGATAGAATTCATCCTTTAATGGGGAAAACCTTCGAGGAGATGCAGGAAGATACTCGAGACAGGCTGGCAAAATTGCAGAGTGTGTACGGTCTGAGCCTTGTGGTCATGAAAGAGCATTGTTGGGTTGAAATGAAAAAAATCTCACAAGGGTGTGAAAGCTTTCCTAAAAAGCTATAAAGCCCCAGAACCATTATCCCCGTGAGACGCTCTGTACGGAGCACCGTCTGAACTGCACCTGCCCCGTGAGTCTGAGGTATTCAGCCGCTGAGGATGAGACGGTCAAATACGTGGACTTTACGTCCCTGTATCCCTATGTAAATTACACGTGTCCGTACCCCGTGGGTCACCCTGAAATTATATTCAGGGATTTTCAGCCTGTAGAATCTTATTTCAGGTTCATTAAGGCTAAAGTATATCTGCCCAGGGGCCTGTTTTTCCCTGTGCTACCCTACAGATCCACCAGAGGGAGACTCATCTTCACACTATGCAGAACTTGTGCAGAAGTGAACCTGCAGCATGACCTGTGCCCTCACACAGACAAAGAGAGGGCGCTGTCCGGTGTGTGGGTCACCCTGGAGTTTGTAAAAGCTCTGGAGAAAGGATACAGACTCGCTGAAATTAGTGAAGTGTGGCATTTCAAAGAACAAAGCGCCTCTTTCTTTAAAGGTTACCATCAGCACTTTTCTCAAAGGGAAACAGGAGGCCAGCGGGTATCCAGCAGGTGTCACCGATGAGGCGGGTAAAAGGCAATACATTAAAGGCTATCACGAGTAATCAAGGCATCTTACTGGACGCCTCAAATATCGAGCTCAATCCCGTTAAAAGACAAGTGGCCAAACTGTGCTTGAACTCTTTTTGAGGAAAGTTTGCACAAAAGTGTAATATGACTCGAACTGAAAATAGTGAGCGAGCCGGAAAACATTTTTCAACTTGTTATTTTCAGGAACTCACAAGGTTAAATATTTGAACTTTCTCAACGACAATGCAGCCCAGTACAGCGACAGGAGCATGTACTCACGCCCCAATCCCTTGGATAGTGTATCGCTGCTTTCACAATGTGTCACGCCAGATTGAAACTGTACAGTCATATGGAGAGGTTTGAAAAGATGGTTCTCTATTACAATACAGACAGTTTAATTTACACCACTAAACAGGGCGAGACAGAGTTGGAGCTGGGTCATTATCTGGGCAATCTCACAGACGAGTTAAATTCAGATTCCATCCAGGAATTTGTTTCAGCAGGTCCTAAAAGTTACAGATATCAAATGAGAGGCAGCAAGGTGGAAATTAGAGCATTACCAAATCATACGAGTGTTGCCAGCGCATCAATTTCGATTCGATCAAGGATTTAGTGGAAAACTATATTGAAAAGTCAGAGGCTGAAATCTTGACGGTTCTTCAATTTTAGCCCGGGGTTAAAGGCCCCGTTCTCATGCATGGTTGTGGGACCCAACGGTGCTGGAAAAACTTTTTGTAAAAATGTTATTGGAAAAATGTAACTATATGATGGATGTTGTACCAGATAATATTGTGTGGGTCTACACTTCGTTTCAACCCATGTACACTGATTTGCAAAAGATGAATAAAGAAATAAAATTTGTGGAAGGTTTGCCCTCATTATTCGAGGATTAATCTGTTTCCTCGCGGTCTGAAACATCTCATCATTTTGGACGATGTTATTTTTGAGGCCTTGGAACATCCAGAGGTGGTTAAAATCTTTACTGTCTGCTACCTCACGAGCACACCTGTGTGTATCTCCCTGGAAGAATCGCTAATAAACATGTCTGACCGCTTAAAATGAAACCTGCCTCTCTTGAAGGCACTAGTTTCCAGCACACCGTGTCGGCGCCGGGCCATTCTTGAGGGCTGTTAACCCGATCTGGTTAAAACCATCTGTGAACTAGTGTTTAATCTCCTCAAAGGCCATATAACTCTTTCAGCCAATCAATACAATAAGTTAAAGAGGCAGAGAAAAAGTCTCAGAACCCTGGCTGATAAAAAAACAGCTTTAGTAAAAAAGAGGAGACTTATTCAGAAAGGAGGGTTTCTGCTCCCTCTGCTCACAGCGGCGCTGCCTATCATAGGCCAGTTTGTGGGTGTTTTGGTGAACAGAGGCAAAAAAAAAGAAGTAACATGGCCTCCAAGAAAATTTATCTTGTGTCTCAGGAGCAGTTGAATCGCCTCCACGATCATGGTAAGGACATCAGAGAAAGGGCAGAGAGTGACTTGGATGAACAAATTAGAAACATTTTAGAATGAAAGAATCTTACGTCTGATGAAAAAATTAAAAGATACACCATGCTTTTACACCGTTACCTTAACTTGGAAAAACAGAAGAGGGGAGAGACTCACGACATTACCCTGGCTTTACCTAAAGAGGCTGAGCCGCCAGCACCAGCAGCAGCAGCAGCCACAGGGGGCGTGAGAGACCCTCCTACGATAAAATAATTCAAGATGTGCTGACAAATGTAAAACCCCCTTTTTCAAAAGAAAGCCAGGCACACTCTACAGAAAATGTCAGAGTCTGGAGGACCCTGGAGATGGAACGATACAGGGGAATTTATTTTCAAAGGGGATCTGGTGCGCGGCTCACACATGATGGATCTGATTCAACATTTGAACATCACACGTCAGACGTCTCACAGGCCTGTGGGATGGGACTCTTTTCTGCATACCTTATTGAAAATTAATATACCCCTGTCCGTCATGCCTAATAAACAGGCAGATGCAGACCTACAAAGACAAGAGAGACCCCCTCGGGTTAAACTCTGACCCGGATATTGACTTCAGCTCACCCGGAAATCCATCTGTATGGAGCGCAGCGAGAAAGAAACGTTCTGGACTGTCACCCCCAGGTGAGCAAGATCATAACTACTCTTTGAATAATAAGAAGAAGAAGAAAAAAAAAGATTGATTTTGTATCATTATCCCCTCGCTGGGTTCATGTTTCTTAAATTAAAAACAAATGAACATTTTTTCCTCTTTTAAATAAAAGTTTTATTGGACCGTGATTTTTTCTCAGCGTATTCTTACAGATAGTTTCATTTTAAAATATCACACATTTTGAAAATAATATTAAAACATATGGTGAGTCAAAACTAAAGTTAACCTATGCTATAAAATAATATTAAAATAAAGCAAGAGTCATCGTATGAATAAAAAACAGTCTAAAGCTTGAGGTTATGGCATTGTGAAAACATGTTTAATTAAAGAACACACTCGCATACAGTCTATGGAAGAAGAAGAAGAGGCTATGCAGTTTTGTGAAAAAGATAATACACATAATGCTCACTGCATACTAAGGATAAAGGATGCTGCAACAGCTCATTGTGATAATAAATTAACCCTGCGCCCTCTCTGCAGAAAATGCAAAATAGTTTGAGGGTAATAAGGAAAGTCTGGTGGAAATCTGAAAGAACCAAAGAATGTGGTTTTGCCGTTCTCTTCCAGGGTCAGAGCCAGCCAGTGTTCATCAGGGAAATGCCTGGGATGGGTGTTTATGATGAGATACGCCGGTTGGAAAGGTTTTGCTGGAATCTGACACAAGGCCAGAAACTCCGGCTCCGTGTGTATAAACTTGAAGGGGTTTAGATTACTCCACCCCATAAAAGCCTTGTGGTTTACCACATACTTGGGTAAAGTACAGAGAAAGAGGTTTTCTTGGGTGCATATTCTAGAATTGGCGGGGATGGAAAAATTTTTCACGCTGATGCATGAAAGAGGGTACAGAGCGTTGCTTTTAGTCAGGGCAGAAGAATGACCTATGCGTATGGCCGGTGATACTGTGACTTTTTTAACAAACAGGGTCCCAGGATGTGCAGGCGGTAATCCGCGTTGATGGCGTGCATATGACAGAAAGAGTCACTGGCTCTTGTGAGCTTAATCTTCAGATCTACAGAGTTTTAAAGCAGTCTCTCACAGAAAAAGATGTCCGTGTGGAGGGGGCAGATGAAATTCTTGTGATTCGGCGCTGAAGTTTGCCCTCTTCACAAGGCCTCTATTAGGCCCGTTGTTGACGATGAAAGAGTCCATGGCACCTGTCGTGTCCTGATAAAGCAGCCCAGCGCTAAACTGAGGTTTCGGGGGAATAGTTTAGCAAAGTCTCAATCATGGCCCTGTATGGATGTGTGGCGCTTGACTGAGAAATTGACCGATCCCCTAATACTCTGTTTCTGGGAAAGCGTATCCTTACGGGTTTGTGTAAGGTGTAAGCATCCTGTTTTGCTAAAAACTGTTTGATACGATCCACGCTTATTTTCTTACCAGCCTCTTGTTCTACTGCTCTATGTAAACCCGCCAGGGTATACATAACTGGGATGAGCAGGGTTATAGTAAATTTTTCTCAATAAACTCTCGAGTTTAGGAGGCATGTTTACCCCAGAGCATAACACTCTTCTCTGAACCCTTATTCTCTGTTAACATCATTCTATGTAGGCGTGTGTTTTCATTCACAAAACTTTTTTTTTTTTATTGAACACACCAATTATATATGAAAAAACATGAGAGACACACAGTCATGGTTTAAAAAAAAAAAAAAAAAATGTTAAA
>NW_018128139.1:150941-155447 GCF_001952655.1 Monopterus albus
TGGGGGTAATAGGAGACAATGACACCCGAAGTGTGTTGCTTATGTTCAGTCTACTCCGTTGTTTTGTTTTGGTTGCTGTCACTGCCGAAAAACCCGCTTCACACAGATAGGATGTCGGAAATGGCAACAGGGTTTTCAGTGCTGTGGTGGCGATCTCAGGGTATTCTGTCATGACTTTAATCCAGAACACCGACAGAGTTGTTGTCTCGAACATACTTTTAAGGCCGCCGTCATTTGCGATCTCCAGCAGTTGATCTTCTTCTTGCACAGACCTGCTGGATTCACCTGGTTTGTTGACAAATGGGTTGCGGATCCATTCCTTGGCAGTTCGTGGGTCCTTTGTGGTTGGGAAGTAGCGCTCGAACTCTTTTATAAGCAAAGACAGGTGATCGTGCACCAGCTGGGAGAATGAAGGCTCTGGCTCAGTCTCACCCAAAATCCCCGCTAATGTTTGAAACATGTCCAAAATACCTCTGTTGACGCGCCGTACGCACAAATCCAGTTTGGCTTTAAATGCAGCTACTTTATCTGCCAACTTGAAGACAGTTGTCATTTTCCCCTGAAGTGACAGATTGAGTTCATTGAGCAGGCTGAATATGTCGCACAAGTAAGCCAGTTTTGGCGCTCAAGTGACCGAGATGTAACCGAGAGAATGCGGTCATTTTTCAAAATAAAAGATCGTTCAGACTCAGATAATAAATAAAATTAAAATAATTAATGATTTCTTGTGCGGCCCGGTACCAATTGATCCACGGACCGGTACCGGTCCGTGGCCCGGGGGTTGTGAACCACTGCTTTATAGTGTTTTCTGTCTTGAGTTGTTTCTAGTCATAGCCGTTCCTGGATTATTGTCTTGTTTGTTTTCCCAGCATCCATTCTACGCCTCTCCAGTCCCTCCTGACCACCTCCATAACAGATTACCTTCTCCGGACCATAAGCCTTATTACCCTGCCAGTCCCACTAGTCAGGTTGATGCACATTCCTACATACTGCTCATCTCACCATTGTCCTCTACTCTGTCTTCTCAGCCGCTTTTCATCTCCATCGACCAGCCAGTAAGTGACCCATTCAGTTCCGCAGCTCAGCCCACCTTCTCAGCCACAGACTAGAGACTCATATCTGTACTGATCGACACCCAGTTTTTCCCCACCCGGGACCTTTCTGTGTGGAGTTTGCATGTTCTCCCCGTGCTTGCTTGGGTTCTCTCCGGGTACTCCGGCTTCCTCCCATAGTCCAATAACATGCAGCTTAGGTTGATTGGTGTCTCTAAATTGCCCATAGGAGTGCGTGTGCATGTGTGTGGTTGTTCGTCTATGTGTTAGCCCTGCGATGGATTGGCGACCTGTCTAGGGTGTACCCCGCCTTCGCCAGAATGCCGGCCGGGATTGGCTCCCTCCCCCGTGACCCTGTTCAGGGACTAAATGGTAGAAAATGAATGTCTAATGGGTTTTAACACTCCTTTAGTGCTGAGTAGATAGGTATTAGGTTTAGTGAGTGGTGCAGTTTTACAGCCCTATATATTTACGCAGCATTTTGTTTTTAGTTGTTGAGCTCAACATTAGTGTGTTGAAATTTGAAGGACATTTCTTCAGTAGTGCGGCCCGGGTTCATTGGGTGTTTCGGCCACTTATCACTAGACACCTTCACCCGAGGTAGGCTCCGCTGGGGTGATCAAATCCCAGGGAATGTCCCTTTTTAACCAAATTGATGTTTTAGTGACTATGTAGTAGTTCTCTTTCTAGGGTGCTTAAATTTGTTTTTAAAGGCTAAGTGTTGTGTCCGTTTGTAGCAATCCTTTTTGGTTTGAATTTGGGGTTTTGAACCTAGGGTCTAGATTTTTTGGGGGGCTAATTACTATTTTGTTGTGTTTTAAGGTCTGGCTTTAGGGATGGCTAATATTGCTAATAGTAATTTTGGTTTTTCTAACTTTCTGGTCCTGTTGTGGTCCTGGTTGAAGAAATGTACCTGAGTTCTGTTGCATCCGCGGCCTAGTCACCTTGGGTTGGACTAGGCGGATGTGTAATTTCGAGGGTGAGTGGCAATTTGAAAGAGTTCAACTGAGTTTAGAAGGGGGCAGATTTGCAAATTAGACGTGTGTAGTGCAGAGTGGGCTGCTGTGTGGTTGGGTCTAACCCCATAGAAGACTCGGCCTGCATTTAAAGTCCTTCCACCTGGACCACCACATCCTGTATGCTGTCCAAGTGGACCCAGGAGGGCTGTATACTTACCCCATGCACAGGTTAATCAGACCAGTTGTTGACACCGTGAGGTTAGTGCGGTCTGCCCAGGCATGGTGGAGGATTGGGTCTCCTCTGTCTTCTTCCCTCATGAAAGTGAAAGAAGGGAAGTTGCTCAGGAAGCTCCAGGACCAGACGCAGTGATTTGCTGCCTTCCCGGCTCGACCCGATAGTCCCCCACAACCCCCTTGAGCAGTGTCCAGAGGACCAGGGCCAGCTGCAGTGAACTGCTGCCTCCCACTGGTTTCTCTATTGGACCGCCCATTCTATTGGTGTCTATGGAGCAGGGGACCTCAAAGAAGCATCTGGATTGGCTTGCAGTGAGCTGCAGCTTTCACAGGCCTCCCTCCCCCGACCCTTGGTGAGGAGTGTCCAGAGTGAGGCGACCCTATTGGGCGGCAGGCATGTGTTTGGACTGGTGTGATTACCCCGGTCTGTCACCATTCAGTTCACTCCCCAGGTACCCATTCGAACACGCAATCTGTAGTAACCACCCGGAGAGTTAACGCCTGGCAGAGGAGCATCGACCAGCTAGTTTGGTGACATCCCCCAAGCTTCTGCCAGACCCCTCCTTAAGCTAAAGGCCTGTCTGCCTGCCCCAAGCTGATCTAAAGGAACCTGTAAAAGTAATGGTGTGGTTATGTTAGAACCCTTACCATTTCAGCCGATGCTGAACAGTTAGTTGCTCTAAGCTCTGAAAAAAGCTGTTTTGGGGCTTCATTCGAAGCATATGGCTTTATTGAGATGGGGGAGGAGTTGGGGTGGGGTTAGGGGCAGGGCAGCGATTCTGATTGGTTGGCCTTTCACCTAGAACTGTCACATTAATTCTGATGAAAGGTGGCATTTCCTTTGTGTATGTCAAACATTATGTTATGGACCTCCCAGAGAGGTCCATAACATAATGTCTACCCAGCTAGGAAGGAACGTTGCCACAAGTTTTAGTAACATTGTCTACGAGTTCTACAAAGCTTACAGATGGAACATTAGTTGAAAGCATTCCATTAATGTTCTAAGGATGATTTCACTGATAAAAAATGTTGTTGCAATGTTATTTTTGCACCCATTTATAATGTTCTCACTGAAATATTCAATAAATGTTTTTAAAACACTGTGAATGCAATGTTTGTTTGTGACCATTGAAGCAACGTTGCATATTTAATGAAAATAAAATGTTCTGGCTGCAACATTTCGAGAACCCTCTCAGAATGTTGTCAATGTAATGTGTCTTGGATAACATTCAGGCAATGTTAATTATTAGATGATGTTAGAACATCGTGGCTGCAACATTCCGAGAACCTTCTCAGAACGTTGTCAGTGTAATGTGTCTTGGATAACATTCAGGCAATGTTATTTATTAGATGATGTTAGAACATCGTGGCTGCAACATTCAAATGTAGATGATTGAGCTATGTTACCACAAGAGAAATGCCAAACTGATGACCAAGTGGAATTTGAGAGCATAGAGATGTAAATGGTTGCGCTATGTGTTGGATGTAAATGTCTGTGTGTGTGTTTTGGGGGGTCAGATGTCTGAGCTAGAGAAAATGACCCCTGGACCGAGTGATGGATGAAGTGGAGTATAGACCAGGCCTGCTGTAACTTACTCAGACTTAAGATATAGGTCTAAATTTTCGAAAAGCTCTTGGCTATCTTGCACTAATTTCCTATTAATTCTGTGTACAATATGTTTTTCTTTTCTACATGATCATGTCTGACCAAACCATTCTCTTCACTCCAGCAAAAATGTCAGCACAGTTGTGTGTGTTTTTCCAGACCTTAAAAACGTGTGTGTCAGTCAGAAGGATGGGAGGGACTGATTGGTTTTTGGTTTCTCGGACAGAAGAGCTTACGTGTTCGCACCGCCATTAAAAAACAGCTGAAGAAGATGCTTATGTGTTCGCACATCCCTTCCATTTCTCAGAAGACTCTGGCTTGCAGTTGTGTTGAAACACAACTTTCCTTAGAAACACGATCTTTGCCATAAATGTACAATGTAAGTGAAAGTCACTCTCGGCTTTTCCCATTGAGGGGTCGCTACAGCAAATCATCACACTGACGACTATTGCCCGTGTTTTACGTCGGATGCGCTTTCTGACGCAACGATGACTCGAACCCGGGCCGCAGCAGCCAAAGCACTGCGCCTTAACCACTACCCTACCAGGGACAGCAAATGTACAATGTAAGTACATTAACTAAAACAAATCAGGGTACAACAATTTGGCAATGACCACCACTAAAGAAAATTGCTCATTACTCCATCAATCAACAA
>NW_018128139.1:162395-179195 GCF_001952655.1 Monopterus albus
TCGGATGGGGTAAAATTGACTCTATTTGGAGCATATTGTTGCTCTTTGTACACTGTCCACCTATGGTCTAATTATAAAAAAGGCAGTCTTCGGAAATTGACTGTGGCTTATAATGATGCCTGACTATTACTGAAATTAGTGATTTTTTTTTGTCACTACGAGTTAGTATTTTATCAGCTGTTTTAAGAAACCTGATGTATAAATTTATCTGTCGCTTGAATAGCTCTGAAAACCACATTGTTTTATTGTTGACTAACGCTGCATATAGTGACATGCGATATACATCAGTACTCTGGAGACACTGGTATACTTGCCTCTTAAAGGGATAGTAGTGGACTGGTTGTTGTTTTGTGGTGTTTTTTTTTTATTATTGTTTTTTTTTTTGTTGTTTTTTGTTGTTCGGAGTTTGGACCTTGAGTCTGCAATAAAGTTTCTATCTATCTATCTGTAGTAAATTTTCTTCAATAAACTCTAGAGTTTAGGAGGCATGTGTTTACCCCAGAGCATAACACTCTTCTCTGAACCCTTATTCTCTGTTAACATCATTCTATGTAGGCGTGTTTTCATTCACAAAACTTTTTTTTTTTTATTGAACACACCAATTATATATGAAAAAAACATGACACACACACAGAGTCATGTTTGTTTTTTTTTAAACAAAGATATATAGATGGGTGAATGCACATCAGTAATATATGAAAAACATTATATGCAACAAAAGGGTAAACGCAATTAGGATGAAAGTAATAAAAAGCGGTTACATGTTTTGTTTTTGTTTGTTTTTTAAAAAGAAGCATTAAAGAATAATACAAAAAGGATAAATGAAAAGAAGCATACAGATGGCTGCAGCAACAGTTATTACTCCTGACCCCCCCAAAACTCCACAGCCTCTTGAAGATTGACAATTTTTAGCACAGTCTTCCACCAAATCAGTGTGTATATTTATATGAAAAAAACATGACACACACACAGAGTCATGTTTGTTTTTTTTTAAACAAAGATATATAGATGGGTGAATGCACATCAGTAATATATGAAAAACATTATATGCAACAAAAGGGTAAACGCAATTAGGATGAAAGTAATAAAAAGCGGTTACATGTTTTGTTTTTGTTTGTTTTTTAAAAAGAAGCATTAAAGAATAATACAAAAAGGATAAATGAAAAGAAGCATACAGATGGCTGCAGCAACAGTTATTACTCCTGACCCCCCCAAAACTCCACAGCCTCTTGAAGATTGACAATTTTTAGCACAGTCTTCCACCAAATCAGTGTGTATATTGCTCAAAACATCCACCACGTTCTCAGAATCTTTTAGCTCCTGAAAAATGTTTTCGGTGGCTCCTCTCACCTCCTTCTCAGATGCTGTGATGTTGTATTTTCCCAGCAACTTTAGTGCAGCAATGATGAAGCGGTTTATCAGCACGCATTTCTTCAATGCCTCATAATGCTTTTCCAGAAAAAAGTCAGGGACCCCAAAGAGACAGCTGTGTTGAATTTGACTGGGGTGAGACGTCTGGCATCCGTAGCAGAGAAATTCGTTGAATTCGCGAATTGCTATGCACGGGACACAAGTCACAAAGTATTTTAGCATGTCTAAAAACAGCTTGAGCATAGGCCCGTGCAATTCATGGCAGTCAGGGATTGTGGCAAGGCCTTTGTGAGGATCCCTCTGGGTTGAACAAAACGGTTCCTTCTCATCACTGACATAGCCAAGGTAATGGGGTGATACTGAAAAAACCGCCAACAGAGGCTGACTAGTGCCAACAGTGTGGAACACACTGGGAAGACTGACCGTCGTCTTGGTGTGTCTGCCCTGAGAGGGAAGGAAAAATGACCTGTATAGTTTAGAGAACATTTTGTTTCTGGTATAGAAAATCAGTTTCCCCTATTTGTATTTGTTTTGGTATTTGTTGCATGTTCTCTTTAATGTTTTTCTCTTGTGTGCGCTCTGCCCTTAGAGGCCACAGTGAAAGGCTGATGTGTATTATTCCATGGGGTCACAGAACGCTACTGTTGTCCCAAAACTATTAAATGAGTCCGATGCCAAATTTTGTGAAAACCATTAAACAGGAGTACTAAAAGGAAGGCTGATATTGTATTGCAGATGGAATCCAGTTCTTCACCAGCACTGTCTGAATACATTCCCCTGCACTCGCAGTGTTTCGGGGCCAGTGTAGGTTGCAGACCTGAGTCACTCTGTGGAAGGATGTGTTTGAGCAAGAGAGTGGGAGGACGACCCTGAGAAACGCTGCATTTAAATTAAACTGCTACAGAATGTGAGATTACACTCCTGGGTGTGTAGGACACGCTCCACTCATACAGAGCCAAACCAGCTGCAAAGATAAAAAAAAGGCAGGAAAATTACAGTGCACCTTGGTGCTATCACCCCTCCACAGAGCTTGAAGTGAGAGATAGAAATGTACTAAAAATGCTGGGCGAAGAAGAACGACCTTTCTCAGAATTATACTCCGGCAACAGGCTGAGCATCAGTATCTGTCCTTAGCACTGCACTCTGCTCAAATGGCTGTTTTTCCTTAATGTCAGCTCAGTGAGGTTTTGCAGGGAAGACACACTGTATTATTAGAGCAATATTTCTTTTTTCCCCGTCACCCCAAAGAAACCTCAGTAAGACACTGTTTTTCCACTGCAAGCTTTAGAGCAGCATTAACCACTATTGTGAATGTTAAGACTTTCAGACTGAAGTGACTGCATGTAATGTGAATCTTGCAGTGACAAACCAACAGAAAATTATCACAAACACTGCTGTGTTTTAACCTCTTTTAGCCTATGGTATTGTTTTTACAACCTGAGCTCAAGCAGGAGGAAGCGGCCTTCAGAGTAACATATCTGATAACACATCTCACTTGCACAACACCAAGCAGCAGGCACAGTTAGCAACTGTGACCTCAGTGAGGCAATAGTGTTGCTCAGTGTCTGCTTAATGTGGAAGGCATTGTATGTTTAGCTCACTGGTAATGTAGTGCAGCCACCCCATACGGAGGGCAGTGGCTGTTGTTGTTGGCTGAAGAATGCTAAAGAGGCAGATCTGTAGACAGGAAAAGTGGCATTAATTTGCAAAAACATTGATGATGAAGAGGCAAAACAAAGCACAAAAACCACACACACACAACACAATTTCAACAAAATTAAAGAAAGCAGGAAATACACAGATGTGTAATTTTCAATATTATGCCAGGAATGTATCACTAATCCATCTATTTACCAAAGTGTTGTTTGATGTATTTATTGTTAACATATTACGCTCAGTTAATTATTTGGTTCTTGGGGCTCTAGGCTTATTGCTCTCTGCTGAACTGTCCTAATTTAAGTGAAATTTTCTTTCTGATGCTAAAATATCCTGACATGATAAGAGCCTTGAAGAGTCCAAACCCAGAGTTTACACTGGTGCTGTTGCATTTTTGTGCTCACATGGTGCATATTCCCAAATGAATGTGTTCAAACAAAGTGCCAGTCAGCAAACCGGGAACCGGGTACTGTAGTGTTGCATGTCAGACAGAGACTGGGTGAATGGGAATCAAACTCATTTTTGCCTTGGGGTCCTCTCTCAGGTTAATGCCTTCCACTTTCATTTCACTTCACCGTTGTGATGATTTTGTTTAATTAAAACCCAAAGGCATATACAATCACTGAAATCATTCCAAACCACAACTGATGTGTTTTGTGCTCATGTGGCCTTTTTGCCTGCCAGTTCATACCAGCTGGGTTTGAAACAGATACGTATTAACAGTCATGCAAAATGTAATCAGCTGTGAGCAGCAGTATGCCTTTAACACTTCACACATGAGCACATCTTCACTTGAACGCCTGGTTGATCTATATTCCAGCTGCGTACATAAAGCATGGGCAGTGGGACAGTATAAGACCACTGTACTGCCAGTCAGCCAAAGAACACTGCTAATCAGTTAATACAGTAATAGCTTGTGGCTGCACCTGGATCAGCGACCAAGCAACAGCTTAGAGGGAACTGTCAGCGTCCCACTAATTCAGTGATGAATCGGAACAATTGTGTATTTTATGGTGGCTGAAATAAGCACTGTGGTTGGAGAGGGGCACGTAGAGGAACAAACCGCTCACAAACAAGCCTTCAGTGACAGATCAGCCAATTCATGGAAATGTAGGAATGCCATTATCGCCACTTGTAAAACCACCAGTGACCTTTAAATATGTGCAGAGCTGGAGATACAGGCTCTGCCTCGAGAAGATTATTATAGATTCCTCCGCTTTTTTTTCTTTCCTGCGAGTTGTTTTATCTGTAGCGCTTGAAGAGATCTGTGCTTCAGAGGACATTTTCTAGTATCTGTCATTTTGAACATTGCACCCCTCTCTCTGAATGGAAAGAAGGTTAAGGGCAACCATGTTAAAACTTTAAAATATTTAAGCAGTCACATGTAAATGACATGTATTTATGAAATTCTTTTAACCTTATGAGAAGGTGAAATGGATTTTGACATGGTGTTGAATATCAGGTCAAGGGAGGAGTTTTGATTTAAAAAATAAGTGAAAAGGCTACTTCACCCCAAATCAAATCCAAAATTAGGCTATGTACTTTGCCTAATTAGATTGTTCTGTTCCTGTGACTTCCTCATTCTGGTCTGGTCCCTCAGTGTGAGCCACCATGTTCATGGTCCCCAGAGGATGAATCCAAATGATTTTAGTGACCCCCTGTCCTTCCTCTTGGCAACACCATCACTAAACGTCCCACTGAATTTAAGCTTTTTGTTTATGTTTTTGCTAATGTTTCATGTAAGTGATGCTTTATTTTATAGGTTTTGTACACACAGTAGCGGATGCTTCAACTGCATCCAAGCGTCCACTTTAGTGTTTAGTTTGAGCACAGACAAGTAAACAACCATAACTTTAACATGAAGAGGCACTGTGCACAGACTTACATTATATTATGTCTATGCACAGGACAGCATGCCTCAATAGGAGAAAAGTCCATCAGGTCTGTTGTTCATAACAGAAGGACCACATTCCACATATGCTGTGATTGTCTGTTTATGCCTTTTTCTTCTAATGAGGTTTAAACTAACACAATACAGACTTTACTCCATCTCTTCATCTGGTTTTCACTTCCTGCCCTCCATCCGAGTTTGATGCATCATAATAGTAATGAGTTTGCAACCCACCTATTTCATGTGGCTCCTTGTTGGTGAGTGGCTCATTTGTCTGTGAGAATCTTGACCATCACTTTTCTGGCTCCTTCCTAACGCACCAATAATAATTAATAATTAGTTAACCAAATATTCTGGTTTTATAACGACCAGAAGAACATGTTGTAAAAGCAAGTAGAAGGCAACATGCTGTACAACAGCAGCACAGAAACACCTGTCACGTGCAGCTTTTCCTTATTTGTTCTTCTAGAGCAGCCTTCATGTGTGAGTCCACAGCAGGTCCTCCCACATGGATGACAGTGAGGTATGGCCACATTAATTATTGTGGCCTGCATCAATTTTATGCTGGTTTACTAAGGGAGGGCCTTCGTGTCAGTTGATAAAAAAGGTCCAATATGCTTCATTTGACATTTTTAATGTTAAATACACATAAAACTCTGTCACCTGACAAATTCCTACCAGTTCCATGTGACGTTAAGCAAACTGGTAAGATGGGTTGTGTGGACTGTTAGACTAGAGGAGTCAAAAACAGCCTCATGAACAAGTGTTGAGGGGTTTCAGGCGGATGTGGATCCCCCATCTCCTCAGGAGCCAATCAGGACGCCTATTTTTAGAGGGTATGTGCACAGCATAGTTTGGGCAGCAGATGGTATTTGAGAGGGAGTGAGGTGCAATTTATGGTAAACAGATTTTTTATCCTTGGCAGGTCATGGGGAGAGCTACAACAGTATGGCGATTTAATAAGAGTGCTCCAACAAGCTCTGGCAGAACAAGACTTAAGTGAGATAGAGTAACCGCAGTGTGACTGAAACAAGCCCTGAAGTCACCACCAACCTGTTTACTTGTGGCAAATTGTGTATTCTTGGATGATGGACCTCTGGCTTTGCCATGCCTCTGAGCTGCTGCTTGTGTTTTGTGTCTCCCTTCAGGTCCTGGTATGTGGAGATTGTATTGTTGCAACTGGGTGCACTTGGAGAGAGGTGAGACATTAAATATACCTACTGTATATGCAGTTTAAAAACCTTTCAGCCTTGTGGTACCTGTCATGCTGTAGAGTTCAACTCTTGTTCAGCCATGGCCACACGTTAGATGGGAGAGACAGTAAAGACAAGTCTGGGATCACTGAAAACAAGTGTCAAGTCCAGTCAAATTCTGACTTGTAATTCAAAAAACCCAGAGGAATCCTCTGCTGGTCACAACAGTCTTCCCTTTGTCTCCTGAGAAGTAAATCACATTCTTATAATGAGTGTAGTTTGATTTTTTTTCTCCTAAACCCCACCTTGGGAGAAATATGGAGCAACAGCTAAGATCAGTTTATGTGAAATTTCCCCCATGGAAGTGGGGGAGCAAAATAAATGAGGGAGACCTGACTTAGATTAAATTGAGCTCAGGTTTCTCCCAAATGACCATTTTGAGATACAAAGAACAGGAAAAAAATAACTTTCAGTCAAAACTGAAAATGAGATTGAGTCATTGAAAAATATTGTATTTTACTGACACCTCAGCATTATTAGGCCGTAATATCAAGTTAGTCTAATGTAAAATGATACACTTACTGGACAAAGCCCTTTGCAGCTGCTGGTCTGCCCACTGGGAGCAGCTGGAGCTTCACTGTCTTGTCCAAGGACACCTCAAAATGTGCACGGAGGGAACTGGGATCAAACCACCAGACATGCAACCTGCTCTACCACCTGTACTCTGGTCTCTAAAATAATACTTTTTTACTGCTACATACAATTACAAAAGTGTAAGATGACAATATAAGGACCAAAAAGATGCAAAACGACAGGGGGAAAAGAAGGCTCCACTTACAACAACACGTAACATGAGCAGCGTATCATTGTCCATCATCTTATCCACTCTTCTATAAAGTCTTTTACTGGTTGAGGTATTTTGAAAGTACTGTATGTGGGCTGATAATTTTCAGAAGGGAAACAATTCTTGGTTAAGGCTCACTGGTGGGTGATGTCTGTATGAATTACACCTTCCATAAAGCTGTAATAGGAAGGACAATCAGCAGCTTGTATCTGTGTAGCCTTGTAGGGTATTTACCTTTTTATGTGGGTATAAATTTGATATGTGCCAAGGACAATCCTCTTACCAGATGTCTTTCCTTTTTGTCTTGGCTCACAGGGTCACACATACATATACACACACTCCAGAAAAACAAAGATTTTGGCCAGCGAGGGTCATTCATAATGGTCTAATTAATGGTAAAATTGAAATATTTTTAACACCACAAATGAAGCAATGTGCTTCCCTTTCAGCCATTAAAATGAACAGCTAACTGTAACATGCATAAGGGGAGAATCATCAGAATACTGTAAATAATTCATAAATATAACAAGCATAAGCTCTCTGCATTAGAGCTCTGATTGCTACTTGTTGGATCTGTCATAACAGCTGCAGGTACGGGAACAGACTGAATTATGGGTTGTTGGTCTGATGAGAAAAAGAACAGAGGTGGGTCTTAACCACATGTAGACAAGGACATTTTGTGAGCCTTAAATTTGTGAAATTTTAGATGAAATGTTGGTACTATGAGCTCATTTGCCTGTTTTTTGTGCCTAAAGACACGACCTCCTACGGAGAGCAGTATACAGCTTTTATAAAAGAGCTATAGGATGCTGAGTGTTAGTAACAATATGTAAAGCCTTTGTGAAGTGGCTATATTTCTGATAGAATAATCTGCAATTTAGAAGCAATACAAGCATTGGATTCAGAGGTCAAATATCGTTTTCACTACTGTTGAAATCAGAAGGTTTCTTTAAATCCACGTTATTAAAAACTGAGAAGAATCATACACAGCAGAGCACATATAAACATATTTACACCAGAAACAAACACAGTTCAATAAGTCTACCTCGTAGATCATATCACTTTCAAAATGTGTCAATTTGTTGTTTGTGCTATGTTTCGACCCCTTCCAGGCAGCTACTTGCTTTGATTTGTTTTATACTCCATCAAAATTAACAAATCTGCTGGGTCAGCAGTGTGTTTCGCATGCGCATCATCCAGACAGAGCACATGGCCACATTCCATTCAGGTTCAATTCAACTCAACTTTATTTCTTATAGCCCCAAATCCCAACAAAAGTCATCTCAAGACACTTTACAAAGTAAGGTCTAGACCTTACTGTTGTTATTATTATTAATAGTAATAATAATAATAATATAAAGGCAGCAGAAATAAGACAGAGTCTGTCAGGAGGCCAGTGGGACTAAGACGTAGTGCTGGGAAATGTGGTTTCAAAAACCTGAGTGATGACCCTCAAAGCTTACCTTACTCTGATCAGGAGTTTAGCAACTGCAAGAAATACACAGTTCCCCTCCAGAAGGAGGACGCCAAGACCTCCAGAGTGTCCCAGGCTTTGACTCGTACCAGCAGCTTGTCAGCACCAAGACCCACCAGGGCCTCCGTGCTCCGTCGTGCTCGCCTAGGAGAAGCCTCAGACAATGAGGGCTCAGAGACAGACAGGTTGTCCCAGGAGGTGAGCAACATCCTAACTAAGCAGCCTCAGGAAACCAAAAAGCTCTCCAGGCTGGATATGCTGGCCATGCCTCGTAAGCGGACGAGCTCATTTAACACACCCAGCGACACTGAGGCCTCTTCCGCCCCACAGTGGAAAGGCAGGAGCACAGGATTCTCCAACCGTAGCGAGTCCAGCAGCAACTCAATTCGAAGAGCCTCTGCTCCAGCACCAAAGCCTGTAGAACGGCCGCAGAAAGCAGCACTCATCAAGGCCCCAATCACTCGTGGACGTTCAAGCAGTGCAAAATATGCCAGCAGCACAGCAAGTGAGTAGAATACTAACCCCTGCAGACATAGCTGGTCAATAGAATGTAAATAGTTTGACTGCTGTAACCATTTAATCATGACTTTGTGACTAGACTGGGATTACAAGGTGCGTCGAAGAGTTTGATGCATTCATAATTTATATACTGAATGTTTCAGCCATTTTCATTAAAAAAAAATTGAGAAGGGGACTGACTGTGCTTTCACTAACATAATCCACACTAACACTCGTACTACAAATACCTTGAAATAAAATTTTATTTTCCTCCATGTCTACAGTGTTCTCATGCAGTTTATGGTAATATATGATCTCCTCTCTGTTTACAGTCATGCTGTGAGGATACTTTAACAATGATGAACACTGCAATACTAGCTCTGAGCAAAATATTTTATGCTACACAATACACTGACTTCAAGATATGGCACTAGGTTCTGGTACTCAGCTGCTTTACTGTGGAAGTCAACTTCTCATTTCAGTTTCTAAATGATTTTGAAAGAAAACAGTACAGTGAACGTGTAAGAAATATGGAGACCAGATGATTTCCACAGCACAGTATCTGTCTCTTCTTCTGGGAAGGATTTTGGTGACATGGTACATCTGAAATACTTGGTGGTGGTTTTCATGACGGTATCCTTTGATGACTTCCACTTTTTCTCTCCTGTTTTCCCAACTTCTCTACCTTTAATCCTCCATAACGCAACCCAATTCATGACACCAAGGCTCCAGGAGACGACAGAAAGACTCTGACTATACTTCTACCTCAGATGATGAGTATGATTCAAACCAGAGCACTCCTAAATACAAACGCTCCCAACCTTCCTCAGCTTCCCACAGCCCACACAGTCAGCCTCGGCCCCAGCCGGTGGTCCCTCTGCATCCAAAACCCCTTGGCAGAGATTCTGAGGAGATGAACCACGAGGGAGATGCTTTTCACAACTGGTCTACCCACAGTGCTGAGATTGCACGGTAAGACAGGAGCTGTATATTAAAGTTGGAGCTTCCCCCCCTCGGTGTAGATGCTAATATGATTTCCAAAGGTTGTGTCAGTGTGTACTGACATAAAAGGTGGTTTCACACCTGCAGCTTTTACATCACTTTTATTTCACAGGTTTTTATTAAGGGTTTATTATGTGAAACTACACAAAACATTCAGGTTTGCTTCAGACAAAACAGACTCAATTGAACCTGGACATGCAAAGATAAAAAATGTAATTAAACTATAACCACAACCAAGGTGTGCATAAACTACATTAACTGACCGCTCAGGGTTTTTTTTTTTTTACTGGCATAATAATTTGGCATACTATTGCATTACTGCAATGCACCATTACATTGCTTCAACTGTAAATTTCTGCCAAACCAGATTTTAATCAGTGTATTCTGTTATTGTTATGGAGCATCTGTGTAAAGAAAGCAAGGATTTTACATTGGCTTTTCAAACACGTGTTCCCACCCTGATAGCTTGAGTCAAGACCTGGCTAAAGACCTAGCTATCCTGGCCAGAGAGATCCATGACGTGGCAGGTGATGGTGACCCACAGAACTCTGGAGCGGAGAGTTGCACACCTGTCTCCACAGTGACTGCTCATGAACAGGTACATAAGAGTATCACATACTGGGTGTAGCTGCTGCTTAATCTCAGTCACTGAGGCATCAAAACTGTATTTGATCAAATGGCCAACACTGAACATGACTACCTTTTATGACAAACTTCACTCAGTTTTAAAAGAGAAACTATCTTTTTGTGCTTTGTTCTAAAATTGTTTTGCATTAGCCGCCTAGATCAGGTACAGTTATGTAACATGAGTAAAAATAATCTTTTTATCTCATCCATTAATTCATAACACCGTTCCCTGAATGAGTGAATCAGTCCATTGTGGTCAGTATAGACAATATAATTGTGGTTATGACCATATGGTCATGAGCTTTTGGTCATGAACGAAAGGCCAAGATCCCGGATACAGGCGGCCGAAGTGAGCTTCCTCCACAGGGCGCACCCTTAGAGATAGGGTGAGGAGCTCATTCACCCGGAAGGAGCTCAGAGTAGAGCCGCTGCTCCTCCACATTGAGAGGAGCCAGCTGAGGTGGCTCGGGCATCTGTTTCGGATGCCTCCTGGGCACCTTCCTAGGGAGGTGTTCTGGGCATGTCCCACCGGGAGGAGGCTCCGGGGAAGACCCAGGACACGCTGGAGGGACTATGTCTCTCGGCTGGCCTGGGAATGCCTCAGCATTCCCCCAGAGGAGCTGAAGGAAGTGTCTGGAGAGAGGGAAGTCTGGGCATCTTTGCTTAGACTGCTGCCCCCACGACCCAGTTCTGGATAAGTGGAGGAAAATGGATGGATGAATGGAGAGAGAGGAAAGGGGAGGGGGGAGAGAAACTCAGAGCATAAAAACAAATAGCAGGATCTTAAAATCAACTCTAAACTGTACTGGCAACCAGTGTAGCAAGAGAAGGACAGGGGTGATGTGGGCATACCTGGGCGTATTTAACAACAGTCAACCCGCAGTGTTCTGGACCAGTTAAAGCTTCCGAAGAAGATGCTGAGAAATTCCAACATAGAGGGCATTACAGAAATCTAGTCGGGAAGTGATAAAAGCATGGATGGCTTTTTCCAAATCTGCACGTGACAAGAAGGGCTTCTTTGTTAAAAGCCTCAGAATGACACATAAGTATGACATTCATCATTTGCAGATGATAAATCACCATGAAACAAGAATAAGTGTGTTAAATACAACAGTATTTGCATCCAGTTGTTTCATAAATGTCAGTTTGTCCACAATTTTAATTTTAACTAAATACCTGTAAAATATACAGTATTTTCAGTACCCTCAACTGTGCTTCTGTTTGATGCTAATTTACAAATGTTAACATGCCGGCAGGCTAAATGAAGATGCTGAGCTTAAACATCAGCATATTAAAGCTGTTATTATGAGCATGTTAGCATGCTATTCTATTAGTGTAAATTTGTAAAGTTTGGTTGGCAGTGTTGGTACTTGAGGACAGGTCCTGTGCCCATTAATGTCAGAATCCTCTGGGGAACAGGGGTGTTTTCAGTTTATTTCATGGTCATTTGACAGCATTTGATTTTGATATAATTTTGTGTACAAGAACATGTGTTGGCCAGCACAAAGATCACATAATGTCCTCTGGTTACCACAAATACCCACAACACATTTCATTGCAATTCTGGCGACAGACTGGAAGCTAAATTGTCAGTTTAGCATTTTGTGTGAAATGTTTGTACTGTCACATCCCAGCAGATGTGTCTGTTCTGATGGCCACAGTTCATCCCAGCTTACCACTGTGCCAGGCTGCCGGAGGAGCACTGAGCCTGTGAGTTACTGTACATCAGCAGCAGTGTAAGAGGTGCTTTCATGGTGACATTTACCAGAAGATTTGAGAATGTTCTTGTTCTGTGTTTCTCAGTTTTAATTGCAGAGAATAGTTCCTGAGATAACACCTCCTCCATGTGGCAGAGGTTTGGATGACCTTTTCTACTTTTACTTTTATGACAAACTGCTGCTTTATTGCTTTGGCTGCTTTGTGCTTTTATTGGCAGATTTGCATGTACATCGGTGTGTTCTGTAGAATGCAACGCCACAGTGCACAGTCACATGGATGACATGCATTTTCTAATGTGCATACAAACATTAATGCTAGCTTGGGGGCTGGGCCCCTGAAGAAGTGTCTTGATTAAGAAGAGAACACTTGTAAACACCTAAGACTGAGCAAATAACTCTGGTGAACTGTCCACTGTTTATATAATACACTGTGAACTGTAAATGTTGGTGCATTTGTGGATATTTTAGCATTCTGTTTGTTAGATTTTTGATTTTACAAGGGGCTTGGATTTGGGCGAATCTCTTTTGTAGGGTTTGCTGGTACAAACTCAGATTTAATTTTTGTCAAACTGTGACTCTGACTGGTATCCTGGCTCTGCAGCCAGCAGACTGATATTAACGAAATATCACTATTGTCAGCAAGTGTCCAAGTAATGATTGAGGTATTGGTATTGATTATCAATTATTGACTGATTAAGACCAACCCACACATACACCATAAATGATGCTCCTCACTACTGTACAATGTTCAAGTCATTACAACTCCATATTGATTTTTCAGTGCTTTGCTAAAGAGCCACAACTTTGTTGTGAGTGGTTAAACAAACAGCATTGCTTCTCTGTGACAAACCATTCAAAAGGATATGCAGCAGACATTTTTCTAATGATGAAATTCACAGGACATCACAAGAAGTAAGGATGTTAAAAGTCAAGGCATTCACCTCTCTATTTCAATCCAATTCAATTCAATTCATTTTTATTTTATTTTATTTGTATAGCGCCAAATCACAACAAAAGTTGTTGTAGGACACGTTACAAAGTAAGGTCTAGACCTTACTATCATTATTATTATTATAGAAGAAAACCCCCTTGAGCAAGCACTTGGTGATAGCAGGAAGGAAAAACTGGGGTGAGTGGACAGAGGAGAAGAAAAGAAAAACAACAAGACACAACAACAAACAATGAAACACTGGTCAGATTGATGTGGACGGTGACTGCTCATCAGAGACATAGAGCTCCAGAGCCAGGGCAACCTGCAGAAAGGTACAGGGAGAGAGAGGACACACTACAGGGGGAGAGAGAGAGGACACACTACGGGGAGAGAGAGAGAGGACACACTACGGGAGAGAGGAGACAAATTTAGTGATGTGTAATGGTGGCATATAGATGGATGGAGAGGAGAAGAGGAGAGGAGAGGAAGAAATTACAGATCATCCAGGCCTTTATGTCTTTAAAACATGCTTGAAGTTTGCCCAACTGATCTGATTCATTTGGGTTCAAAGATAAATATAACTGAGTATCATCTGCATAACAATGGAAATTTATGTTGTGTTTCCTGATAATATTGCCTAAAGGGAGCATGTATAAAGTGAAGAGAATTGGACCTAACACAGAGCCCTGTGGAACGCCGTGACTAACTTCAGTCTGTGTGGAAGATTCATCATTAACATGAACAAATTGAAATCATCTTTCTGTGATCAGTGGTGTGAAAAACATCACTGAGATCTAAGAGGACCAGTATAGAGACAAGTCCTTTGTCTGAGGCTAGGAGAAGCTCATTGGTGACTTTCACCTGTGCAGTTTCTGTTCTATGATGGACTCTAAATCCTGACTGAAAATCCTCTAACAAATAATTCCTGTGCAAGTGGTCACATAACTGCTTGACAATAGAATTTTAGAAATAAATGGGAGATTGGATATTGGTCTATAATTAGCTAGGACACCTGGGTCAAGAGTAGGCTTTTTGAGTAGGGGTTTAATTACTGCTACCTTAACAGCCTGTGGAACATAACCTGTTAATAGAGAAAAGATTAATCAGATCTAGTATGAATGTGTTGATTAGGAGAAAGACGTCTTTGAGCACTCAGGTGGACTGCATGCGTTTGAGTTTTTAAAGTGAAGAAACAATTTCACAAAACAGAGAAAAAAATTGTCAAAACTATGAAATGATTGTTCAGATTTTGTTACTAGTGTTTATAAATTTTAAGTTTCTAATACTGCTCAATGCATTGCAAAATCACTAAACCCCACTCCTCATTCATGTAATCTCTTTCTCCCTCCATCCTTCCCTTCATTTCTCATTCAGCCAACTTTTGACTTCTCATCCCCTCCCTACTGCCCCTTGTTGACCTGTATATTATTCAATGAACATATTCTATCAAAAATATTGTCAATGGCTCTCTAAACACAATTTTAGATGGAATTCAGCTGTATGGTCTGGTTTACTGACTTGTGCATCAGTTCACCAAGTCTGTCTTCAATGAAAATTGGCAAAACACCCAGGGCACAAAGGCACAAGACACTGCATGCAGATGTATTTGGTCTTTCCTGTGCATGCAGCACTTCGGTGAGCTGGGGCATTAGGTGGTGCATCCTCACCCTCAACTCCCTCAGCATCCTCAGTTTCAATATCACTACTGCTAGCACTGGCTAATCCTTCTTTTTCTGGCAGCCATTCTTCATCACTGCTACTAGCATCATCCTCACTGGATGTGGATGGAATTTGCTTCACTACCCTGTTATACCCCAGTTCTTTTATTGAACAGATCTGAATGATGACGGAGTCCGACTTGCTTCATTTTAGTGCTGGTTTATTTTGAAAGCCACAAATAAAAGTTACAGAAACACAAACCCGGGTGGCTCCCTGCTCCAGACAACTGCTGGAGAAGAGAGACCCGAAAACACAGAGCCTAATACATTTATAAGGTTTTGGGCTAACCCCTTACACAGACAGCTGTAAAAACATCACGAGTTGGAGACAGTCCGACGTCTCCTTCTCTTATCTTATGCTCCGCATGCATCGAGCACAAGTCATAACAAAATGAAGAATTCCGTGTGTGTGTATGTTGTATGCGTGATGTGTAACTAAAACATTCTTTCAGACATAATTCTTACACAAGATTAATACAAAAATAACTGGTGTCAAGGTACCCTTTTCAGAATCAACATTATCTTCTAACCTCGAAGCAGAGCACACATGAGCAGACTTTGAATCTCACTAAACTGCATTAATAACACATTAAAGTCTAACACATTGAAGTCTAATAATTAGCTGACTAATTTATTAATTCCTAACAAATTTCCCCTTTTGACACGATTTTTATTGTGTCAACCTAAATCAAATGTCCCTATTGTCCCCAGATTAGGCATCCAAGGAGGAGAGAGGTCCCCCCAAACCACCCCCTCCAGGGAAAGCCCAGGGAAAAATCTCAAATAATAACATAAAAATAATGGCATGTAAGCAGGTATTTGTTGCTGTGATCCTATATATAGGCTTCTATGTGTAAGCTGGTCTTCATTGCAATTATAGCATTTTTCAGACAAAAACGTGGAAAATGTCTAAAACAGCATGTAGCAAACATTCATTGGTTAATCATAACATTTGCAGGAGGAGTACATTATAATGGAGACTAAAGATATTCTTCCAGTATCACACATTTATCACAAAATTCTACTCAATAATCAAAATCAATCACACACCTATGAGTCCCCATCACCTACATGTATGCAAGAATATATGTGGGTATGTGTTAACCCTTAGCAATAATATGTAGAGAGGTCACGGTCTTCTTCCCCGTCGAGGGGTCCTCTTCAACCTCAGACTCACTGGGCTCAGTGAGTGAGATCATGGGCATGGTTTCCCAAGCATATTGGGATATCTATTATCAGTGGCAGTGGTGATACACATTAGACAAATATGCCTAATGCAGGGGATGCTGCAGCATTCACACAAGGTCAGCAAATTAACTGCTGCCACAAAAGATGTGAGCAAAGAAATCACTAAATTTTTCCACTTGTCAAAAATTTTAACAAACCAATCATCAATGTAATTTTGAATTCCTGAATGTTTGATTTGATTTGATTTATTCATTCAAGCATGTAAAACAGTTGATATGTCAACACATGTAATTTCACACATATCCAACAATAATAATCCAATATCAATTTACTTATACCTAGTACATGCTTGAACGGAGTAGGAAGAAGTTAGACTTATCTAATCCTACCCCATGACATCATTTTACAACTTTTAAATCCTAAGCAATATCTCTAGATAAATAATTATCCTCTACACCACACAAGTAATATACTACAGAATTATTACAGAGTGTTAACATTCTACATAATTACATTCATAGTTAATAATCTTCTACACCACACAAGTAATATACTAAAGAATTATTACAGAGTGCTAACATTCTTACCCCACACCCACAATGTTCCATCTGATTAATCATTAAACCTGTTCTTGCATATATCTTGATTGACACATACCTTTATACTTATGTTTAAACTCATCAATTCTA
>NW_018128139.1:183761-191242 GCF_001952655.1 Monopterus albus
TCCAGCTCATTGTCAATATACTGAGTGACATAAGCTGACCACTGCTCAAAAGTAAATGTGTTGAGCCCCACTACTTGTCTCACCAGATGCTGTATGGATGCTGGGAGGGAAGCCTCCACAGCACTGCGAAACAGCACCCCCATGGTGTCACTGATGGCTGGGTCATCACCAGTGTGGTTCTGCCTGAGTTGACACACTCTGAGCAAATAATGACTGCCTTTCTCACCCTCTTGAGGTGGAATTCTACACAGCTCAACAGAGTGCACCTGTACTGGGAATTTCTGGCATATCACTGGCCAGAGGCGATGAACTTCAGTGTGGAGGGCAACATTATCATGATCCCCGATAGTATTTGCCATTAATTCTGTCTCCCGTAACATGCTCAGAGAAGTACAGGCTGTAGAAAATCTCCAAGCGCAGGCACAAATCCTGCACATGCACCTAAAAATGCCTTAATCCACGTTGCACCTCCTTTCTCAATGTCAGGTAGCTGAGATTTAACTATGCTCATATCTTGAAGGCTAGAGGGAGTGTAAGTCTGTGTTATCCCTCCCTGAGGTGAGATTGGCTTGTGGGGAAGACGGCTGTGTGTCTGAACTGTACTTTGCAATCTTTGCAGTTTGCACTGGAATGTCTGTGTTTGGTTGTACAACAGTGCCACTCGGAGAATGAACGTCAACTGTCTCATGTGACTTGCTTGAACTGGCTGAAGGAGACTGAAAACACTTTAAAGTCTCCAAAATACATATACAATCGGCAAGGAAACCCTCAGCTTGTTTTAATCTGGCTTCTGCTTTGATCCTTATCAAAAATGTACAGGATTTAACTTTCTGTATAGCTTTCACTGCAGCTAGAGAGGCTTGCTTCAAAAACAGCCCTATAGCATCCCCTTGTGGGGGAGGACTGTCACTGTCCCCAAAAATCTGTTTTCTTCTTTTTGCATCTGCATTATCCTGCTTATCTTTAGGAACTGTATTTAGACAAAAACTTGTAGAGTACTTCCCCCAAAGAGTAAGGCTTGGCCTTTTCCCAGTCTTGTACAACATTGGCAGACATTATTAAAAATTTACACATGACCGGCGTTTCTAGTGAAATGGTCTCTGCCCAGAACCAGCTGATTCGACCCGGAAGCTTCTACATCAGAACTTTTTCTGATGCACCTGATTGCTGGGGGTTCACCCAATCAACAGTTCTGTTTTAATTCCACTGAATATGCCGTCACCCTAAGGCTGTAATACAATTTTCCCATAGACTATGCCCAGCACTGGAACCAAAAACAGTTCTGCCCGAGGCACACTGTGTAACATTGAATTCTCTCCGTAGCACTTATTGCCACTAAGATACACGTGACAGTGTTCAACAGCTTTCGTGCAGCAAACCACCCACACAAATATATTAAAAATAAAAACTATTTCCCTGTGCCCTCATTAATCATTTAACAGTTAGCAGTGACTGTCTTATAAATATTTAAACGTTCAGGAATGTGCTCCGCTCGGAGGGCTCTGCCTCTGACTTCCACCTTCAGCAAGCCAGCCTTCTCACCGGAGCAAAATTTGTGTTTATCCACTTATTAATGCGAATTTTACATCTCTGATAGTCATCAATTTGTAACTAGGGTACTTATTTCTATCCCTCAAATGAGACTATGTGCTTGTAACTTTTATGTGTGGCACAAAACAACAGCACCAGCACATTTCAAAATAAAAGTGTTATCTTACCTGTACTGTAATCATTCAATTTTGGATCGGGAATTCACAGTCCACACAGATCAACAAAATTTTGTAAGGTCCAATATGCAGTAATTCTGTACAAAAGGCTCCTGCTCACCTGTTATTATTGCCAGCAAATGTTGATCAGTGAGTCCGTTCATTCCCGACTGGAATCCAACTCAGAATTCAGCCAATTCCGAAGGTCACGGCACCAAGTTGTTATACCCCAGTTCTTTTACTGGACAGATCTGAGTAAGGAAGGAGTCCATCTTTATATGTGTGTATATATATATATATATATAAAAGGATTACAGAACACAACCCAGGGCTCCCTCCTTCAGACAAGCTACTGGAGAAGAGAGCAGGAAAAAAGCACACGGAAACACAGAGCCTAATACATTTATCAGTTTTGGGCTAACGCCTTACACAGATAAAGTCCATCCAGCAGACTCCATCTCTTATCTAGAGCTTCACATGCTCAGAGCAGCTGCGTATTACCTAGTCATAACAAAATGAAGAACTCTGTGTGTGTATGTTGTATGCGTGATGTGTAACTAAAACATTCATTCAGACAAGATTAATACAAGAAAACAACTGGTGTCAAGGTACACTTTTCAGAATCAACATTATCTTCTAACCTTGAAGCAGAGCACACATGAGCAGACTTTGAATCTTACTAAACTGCATTACTAACACACATTAAAGTCTAATAATTATCTGACTAACTTATTAATTTCTAACATGACTTATCTACAATGTTACAATGGTGAATTACCATCCCAGATGTGAACTAAAACTCCAAAAATGAGATGCATGTATGTTCTATTACTTCTATGCAGAAGCAGCTTGGTTTATACAAGTCTCACAAACTCTCGCTTGCGAAACTTTTTTCCTACCAAAATTAAGTATTAGGTGATAGTTTAAGGATTTCCTTGAATGGTCATAATCCCCAGACAGTTGCATGTTCACGTGAGCCTGCCTGACATCCACCCGTGCCCCGACCATATTGAAAACTGGTTTTGTGGATATATTTTCCCTCCTGCTGCTGCACTGTGACCAGAGGATGTGGAGAAATATACAGGGCCTGAGGTTACTACATGTCCAGGAATGTTCCTGTACAGGGAATTGCTGTTTTACCTGACTGGGTCTAACCTACAAGCATCTGGCCTGTGAAGCACCGTGGGGATCAGCTCATCAATGCTAGATTCCCCCAGAGCACAGTAACTATTTGTTCTGAACCAAAAACTAAACATGTTGAGGTTGCCTTAAGTTTTTACAATGCTTAAATGTGGAACTAACTGCCTGAGCAGCTTGGACTCCAGTCAGCACGGACTACTTTCAAATCCAAACTAAAGATCTATTTATTTTACTTTGATTTCAGCAAAATGCTCTTTAGCTAATGTGATCTGATCAAAAGTTTTGTACTCCTGTAATTGAATTTAATATGTTAGTAAAATGACTTACTGTACTACCTTTTAGCATATACAAGTAGGTACTTGTACTGTAGCTAGGTTATTTACGTCTTCATTTTTAATTATTTATTTTATTTGTACTTTTTGTTTTTGTTTGGCTGTATATATTGTGAGGCACTTTGGGTTGCCTTACAGTATGACATAGGCTACACAAATTAATTTGCCTTTGCCTTTTTTACTCACCAACCCTCCTTTCCTGTCTTTGTTATTTTTGCCCATCTCTCCCTGCCATTCTGCCATGTCATTTTATTCAGCCATCATTCCATCTCATTACCTCCTGATTCTGCTCCCTTCATATACGCTCTTCTTTCACACCTGCTGGTTCATTGACGTTTACATTCCGGAGTTTGCTCTCCAATCAACCCTGCGCTTACCCCGTATCGTCGCCTTTTACACTGTGTGTTCAGTTGGTTCTCCCAGTTGTCCAGTCAGTGCTCCTCCCCCGTTGTGAATTCTGCTGTGTGTCTTCCTCCCTTTATTATTCACATTAAATATTATGTTCTTTTACTCTGAGTCTGGGTGTCTGCATATTGGGGTCCATCAGCACCTGTACTGTACCTACCGTAACAATTCCCTCAAACATCAGTGCTGGTTAGCAGTACGCTTCTAACTGTACATGAAAGATTCACACAGATGTACTTTGCCTGCACCATCCTGTGTTTAGGGTGTAATACAAGTTCATACTACTGTTAGAAATTAACCCAATTATTTTGTTGGAAGCACGAGAAGTGAACTTTAACTTTAACTTTATTGTCATTATACATTTGTACAACGAAATTAAAAATGCAATCCTTCGATGATAAAAAATAATCATAAACAATAAAACCCAACAAATTTACACACTCGCATCCATACACATCTGACTATTGCACAGTTCCCGTAAAATCCCATCGATCATTCAAATTTTAAGATTTTAGCAGCATTTAAAGCAACAATAGCTCTCGGATAAAAACTGTTTCTTAATCTGTTTGTCCTTGCTATAATTGTTCTGTATCTTCTCCCCGAAGGCAGCAGTTCAAACAGACAGTGTTCAGGGTGTGATGGGTCCTGCAGAATGTTTTGTGCTTTTTTTCAAGCAACGGGAACTGTACAGTTCTTTCAGAGATGGTAAGGGGCAACCGATAATCTTCTGGGCTCTGGTAATAACCCTCTGGAGCGCTCTCCTGTCTGCAGCTGTGCAACTGGCGAACCAGGCACAGACACAGTATGTTAAATCTCTTTTGAGCAGTGATAGAAGGACACTAGCAGTTTCTCATTCAGATTGTTTTTCTTCAAGAGACTGAGAAAATACAATCTCTGCTGGGCCTTCTTCACCAAAGCAGTGGTATTTGCGCCCCAAGTCAGGTGCTGCTCAAAGGTAACACCCAAGAACCTAAAAACGGCCACCCTCTCCACCTGATCTCCGTCGATGAACAGTGGCTTAATGTCCGTTTTATTCCTCCTAAAGTCCACTACCAGTCCCTTGGTCTTGGCGGTGTTGAGGATCAAGTTGTTTTCCCAACACCAGCCACAAAGCTGCTCTACCTCATCCCTGTAGGCGGACTCATCGTTCCTTGAGATAAGCCCCACCACAGTAGTGTCATCAGCGAACTTAATGATGGTATTGCTGGGGTGGGTAGGGGTACAGTCTTGTGTATAGAGGGTATAGAGCAGGGGACTCAGCACACAGCCCTGTGGGGAGCCGGTACTGAGGGTGAGGACAGTCGACATATAAGAACCTACTCTAACCCTCTGCGGGCGGGCAGTCAAAAAATCCAAAATCCAAAGGCATATGGAGCTGGAAAGTCCAAGAGCCTGTAGTTTGGACACTAGTCTGTGAGGAAAGATGGTGTTAAAAGCGGAACTAAAATCCACAAAAAGCAGCCTCACATTGCTCCCCGGCTGCTCCAAATGAGACAGAGCAGTATGGAGAGTGGTGTTAATAGCGTCCTCTGTAGATCTATTTGCCCGGTATGCAAACTGGTGGCTATCCAGTGTAGATGGAAGACATGAGGTGATATGACTGCGTACCAGTTTCTCAAAACACTTCATGATAACCGGGGTGAGTGCGACTGGTCTATAATCCTTAGGGCTGGTGCTTGTAGATTAGAAAAAATCTTGGCTGCTGCTAATCATGCTATGCAAAAGTCCCAGTGCCAAGTTAGCACTAGCATCAGGTGGTATATACACAGCAGTTGCCATGACAGCAGTGAACTCTCTTGGAAGATAAATAGGTCTACATTTAACCGTCATATACTCCACATCCGGGGAGCAGTGACTGGCAACCATCTTCAAGTTGCTACACCAGTAATTATTCACATATATGCATAGTCCCCCTTTGCTCTTACCAGAGTCCCCATTCCTGTCATGACGATGTACAGTGTGGCCTACTAGCTCGATAGCCGCATCCGGTATAGATGAATCAAGCCAGGTCTCGGTGAAAAACATAACACAACAGTCCTTGATCAGCCTGTTCATTGCCACCTGAAGCTCTAGTTCATCCATCTTGTTACCGAGGGAGCGTACGTTGGCAAGAAAAATGCTAGGGAGCAGAGATAGAGCTCCCGCAGGAAAACCAACTTCTGAATCCCGAATCATGTTTTACAATGCATTTTATCTTCTTGGGCTGCTCCGCCCTGGACAGAGGTACAACATTCAACAGCTTTTGATCCTATTGTCCATTTGGTTACACTACCCCCAGATTCCACTCATTGTACGTCCCAGTCAGAGTACTCTACCACTGCTCAAAGCTGAAGCACAGTTCTCTGTATTAATGCTCTTCCACACAACCACCCATTCACCCCTCGAAAAACAGATATTTGTTGGGAGCATCACACTGATTTATTGTGTCTTACTGAAACCTGGTTACAGCAGGAAGAACCTGTTGATCTAAATGAATCCACCCCACCTGGTCACAGTAACTGTCACATCCCTCGAAGCTCAACCGAGGTGGAGGTGTAGCAGCAAGCTTCGACTCAAGCCTATTAATCAACCCTAGACCTAAACATAGTTATAACTCATTTGAAAGCTTCACTCTGAGTCTCTCATACCCAAACCGGAAAACTCAAAAGCCAGTTCTGTGTGTTATTGTCTACTGTCCACCTGCTCCTTATTCAGAGTTTTTAAGTGAATTCTCAGACTTTTTGTCTGATTTAGTGCTTAATACAGATAAAATAATCATAATAGGTGACTTTAATATCCATGTAGATGCCGACAATGACAGCCTCAACAATGCATTCTGTTCATCGTTAGACTCAGTTGGCTTTTCTCAAACTGTAAATAAACCCACTCACTGTTTTAATCACACTCTTGATCTTGTTCTGACGTATGGCATTGAAACTGAATAGTTTTTCTCCAAAACCCTCTTCTGTCTGACCATTTTCCAATAACTTTTGAATTCACATTAATGGATTATTCTCTGTGGGAAACAGTTTCACTACAGTAGATGTCTATCTGACAATGCTGTTACCAAGTTTAAGGAAATAATTCCATCATTATTTACTTCAGTGCCATGTGCCAACACAGAGGGAGGCCACTGTTAGAAATTAATAAATTAGTCAGATAATTATTAGACTTTAATGTGTTAGACTTTAATGTGTGTTTGTAATGCAGTTTAGTAAGATTCAAAGTCTGCTCCTGTGTGCTCTGCTTCAAGGTTAGAAGATAATGTTGACCCTGAGAGGGGTACTGTTGGACCCCCGTTCTTTTCACCATGTTAACTCTGAGAGACGAAGCGGTCCGAGTAACTTCAAAACAGTGCTGATTTATTCAATGAACACAGGTAAAATTAACATTACACGCTCAGGAGTCTTTGCACCTCCAACATGCACACAGGTAGATGAGAAGCCCTGAACCATAACAGGCCTATACATTATATCACTTTGGGCTAGCCCCATACTACAGGGACGCCAAACTGTGATGTCTCCCGATGCCAGCTTTGCAGCTGGCTATAGCAGTTGTCAAAGCATTAAGAAAATCAGTGTGTGAATGTCCGTTGATTGTGTGGTGTGTATCTAAGACATTCTAATATGACATTAAGCATAGGAAAATATTATGACTACAATTATGGTCAAACACATCATAACAATAATAATAAACCTTCTGTCTCCTAATAGTAATCAACTTTCTATCTAGTTATCCTTGAACCTGAACAACCTGCAGGTCTGCAGTTCCGGGTTGCAAGCGAGAGCAGATGTCTTTACTGCTCCTCTTGTCTGTTCTACGATTTTTCACATCTTCTACATTTTCAAGTCTTTGAACAAATTCTACAACTATTAAAATGCCTCCAAGAGGGAAAAGAGCTAATAAATCAGAAGCGAAC
>NW_018128139.1:198305-200279 GCF_001952655.1 Monopterus albus
TGTACTGTTTTTCATACATTTGAATGTGGTTTCTGACATAGGCAGCAACAGCACACCACTTCTATTGGCCACTTGTGAATAAGACAAGTGTCTGTTTCATTTTATAAATTTTTAACCATCCAGCTGCAGCCTTATAGCTTTGTTTCTGTGAGACACAAAACATTGGCCAGACACAATTCATGATGATGTCACCAACATGAGAAATTCTGCTTCAGCATACTTTCAGCTATTTCAGGTATCAAAATGTTCAGCTCTTCAAGGACATTCATGCTTCTATTCAGAGGTTTTCTAAAGTCCATACTTTAGAAATATTTAGCTTTATTTTGAAAGTTTTACCCCATTCAAATGAATTGGATAATTTTATCTCAGCATACTTTCAGCTATTTCAGGTATCAAAATGTTCAGCTCTTCAAGGACATCCATGCTTGTCTTAAGGTTTTTTCTAAACTTTTTACCTTTGAAATATTGTTTTATTTTGAAAATATTGCCCCATTCATATGAATGGGAAAATTCTATTTCAACATAATTTCAGCTATTTCAGCTATTAAAATGTTCAGTTCTTCAATGACATTCATGCTTTTCTTCAAACATTTTGTAAACTTCATACTTTTAAAATATTTAGCTTTATTTTGAAAATTTTGCTCCATTCATGTGAATGGGAAAATTCAACTTCAGAATAATTTCAGCTATCAAAATGTTCAGCTATACAAGGACATTCATGCTTTTCTTCAGAAGTTTTCTAAACTTCATACATTTTAAATATTTAGCTTTATTTTGACAATTTTGCTCCATTCAAATGAATGGGAAAATTCAACTTCAGCATAATTTCAGCTATCAGAATGTTCAGCTTTTCAGGGACATTCAAGCCTCTCTTCAGATGTTTTTTAAACTTCATACTTTTGAAATATTTAGTTTCATTTTGAAAATCTTGCCCTATTCATGTGAATGGGAAAATTCTACTTCAACATAATTTCAGCTATTTCAGCTATTAAAATGTTCAGTTCTTCAAGGACATTCATGCTTTTCTTCAAACATTTTGTAAACTTCATACTTTTAAAATCTTTAGCTTTACTTTGAAAATTTTGTTCCATTCATGTGAATGGGAAAATTCAACTTCAGAATAATTTCAGCCATCAAAATGTTCAGCTATACAAGGACATTCATGCTTTTTAATGCTTAAATTATATTAAGTGCTAATGTAAGTCTAACCAGTGTGAACAATTATGAACAAATACTGTGTGGAACATACCTGGGTAATTGCAAAGAAAAATAAAATAAAGTCACAGCACATGGGGTGATCATCTACTACATGCGTCTCTGGAATAGAACCATGCATTAATTAGCACACACGACAGAACACGTGCACCCACAAATCACCCCAACTGCACTTGTCTCAAATAAAACCCGTACTCATAACTACACATATGAACAGGACAATTTGTGATAACTTAAAACAATGACAAAATAGTTTAACCAACAGAAAATACCATATCTGGCGCTCTTAGCAAAAGCACATACCTTCTCTCAGCTTGGAGAGCACAAACTGAGAGTTACACAATGATGACGTACAAAAAAAAAGCGCATCTCAGGCGTCTTAAAAAGACAGTACACTTTGTTTATATAAAGTTTGATTGTAGGGCTGAGGGTGACGTCCCTGCCTGAGTGATTCGGGATTTGGTGTGGTTTCAATCAAAAAGTTGTAAGGAAGTTACATTTCTTCGTACACTGGTTACATATGCACAGTTAGGAAACGCGTTTCCCTGTACAATGAAATTCTTACTCTGCTGTCCACATGAATGCCACAAAACACAAATGAAATATAAAGTAGATAAATAAGTATCACAAAATCTAAGGCACTTTAAGCAGCAACAGATGCAGCAATATAATAAAAAATATATAAGAATATAACAATGTATGCTGCATGGGAGCAGCATGTGCAGCAGAGTCATTGTGCAATTATGCATGTAACACAAA
>NW_018128139.1:200808-202016 GCF_001952655.1 Monopterus albus
CAGAGAGGGCAGTGGAGTCCTGGTGATCTTCTCTACAGTCTTTACCACTCTCTGCAGGCGCTTGCGGTCCATAGCAGTAGTGCTGCCATACCAGACAGTGATGCAGCTGGTCAAGATATCAAAATGTTCAGCTGTTCAAGGACATTCATGCATCTATTAACAATTTTTCAAAACATCTGTTAGGGTAAATACTCGCACACGGAAGTGAGTGAGCGATAGAGAGGCGGACCCAGGTAGCTGACTTCAGTGCAAGCAGTGATTTATTTATATACAGTGCAGTAGAGTGAACAAATAACTGAGTTGGGGGGAAACCGGGTGTCGACAAACAGCAGGAGTTCATGAGAGATGAGCTGGAATGTGGTGGGCCGAGCTGCGTCGCGGGGTCACTCCTGAGCTGGCCGATGAGATGATAGTAGATGCTGGAAGAAACAACAGGCAGAGAGGAGTTGATAAGGGAGAAACTTTGTGACTGTGCATCGACCTGTCTGGGAAGGTAGAGTGGAGCCAAGGTCCGGAGGAAACAGGCAGTCCAAGCAAAAACGAGAGAATAGCAAAAATAACAAAAGCTGACTGGGAGATACACATGCACGACGGGAACCAAGGTAAAGACACTAAAGCACTGGAATATAGCAAAGAGATCAAGTGTAGGCTAGAAACGTGAACGAACTGGCAAGTGAGTGAGAGGTGAGCTGGGTATAAATAAGGGCAGACTATGGAGTGCAGCTGGTGCTAATCATGGGAGTGAGGAGCAGGTGTATGGAATCAGCAATCAGGGGCTAAAAGAGACAGAGTGAGGAAGGCGAGAGAGGCCAGAGTGGCCGGGCAAACCTGACAACATCACACTTTTAAAATATTTAGCTTTATTCTGAAAAGTTGTCCAGCATACTTTCAGCTATACAGGCCACTGAGGTCTTGATCTGTTCAACTCTTCAAGGACATCCCTGCTTGTACTCAACTTTTTTATATACTTTCAACTTTTTAATCTATTCAGCTTTATATTTTGCAATACAAGTCAATGGGAGCTCAGAGTGCTGAGTCAGTGACACAGTCTTGGAGTGCCATCTGGTAGTTCATAAAATGCAGCGCAATTGGGACATGCCCCAACATAACTCCTCTCTCCGTCTCTCTCCTTCTCTATTGCCCCCCCCCACCCCACCCCACCCCACTTTTTTACCTAGTTTGTGGGGTCCTATTGGGCTATTTTTACC
>NW_018128139.1:202706-203266 GCF_001952655.1 Monopterus albus
ACGCATACAACATACACACACATTGAGCTACCCCATTTTCTTATGGCTAGGTAATACACAGCTGCTCCAAGTATGTGGAGCTCTAGATAAGAGATAGAGTCTGCGGGACACACTTCATCTGTGTAAGGGGTTAGCCCAAAACTGATAAATGTATTAGGCTCTGTTTCTGTGTGCTTTTTTTCCCAGCAGCTTGTCTGAAGGAGAGAGCCCTGGTTTGTGTTCTGTAATCCTTTTATATACGTATATTTGTAAATAAACCAGCACTAAAATCAAGAAAGACGGACTCCTTTACTCAGATCTGTCCAGTAAAAGAACTGGGGTATAACACCACCTTAACTTTCCATGCATTTGTGTTATGGTTGGCAGGAAACAGGAGAGTAGAGGACCAGGACAAGGCAGGCGAGTGCACAGGAGAACAACAACAACAACAACAACAACAACAACAACAACAAGTGAGATGACAGGAGGGACACAGGAATGAGAAGAACAGAGCTAGTGTAGCGCCTAGCCATCTGGTACCTACGGCTGGGAAAAACACCGTCCGATACACAAAGCTAGGA
>NW_018128139.1:203418-212586 GCF_001952655.1 Monopterus albus
GGGAATCGCGGCATCGTCATCAGATATACATGGCTAGGAAAGTTCACCAGAGGTAATCACGGCATTGCCGTCAGACATACATGGCTATCAAAAACAAAAACCTCGCCGTTCACTGAAACTGTCATATACTACCTCAACATGTCCATGTCCATGTCCATGTCCATGTCCATGTCCATGTCCATGTCCATGTCCATGTCCAACATAGTGCAAGTTAGGTAATGCTCCAGCAACAACAGAGCGTCTGCTAGAGGTTTAAATAAGGTAGGGAAGTCATTACAATAACGCACCTAAGCTGTGCGCAACAACCCACGAGTCACTAATTACAGCAAGCGACACAGCTGAGGCGCTGATCCCACAAAAAAGAGAGCAGGAGGGAGAAAGACAGAAGAGAGGCAGGTCACGCCGAGTGGACCTGACAATTTGTTCCAGGCTGGACTACTGTAACTCTTTACTATCAGGATGTCCAAATAGTTCCCTAAAAAGCCTCCAGTTAATCCAAAATGCTGCAGCCAGAGTACTGACAGGAACTAGCAAGAGAGATCATATCTCTCCCATATTAGCTTCTCTCCACTGGCTCCCTGTAAAATTCAGAATAGAATTTAAAATCCTTCTCCTAACATACAAAGCCCTTAATGACAAGGCTCCATCATATCTTAAAGCCCTTGTAGAGCCTTATCATCCTAGCAGAGCACTTCGCTCTCAGAGTGCAGGTTTACTTGTGGTTCCTAGAGTCCACAGAAGTAGAATGGGAAGCAGAGCCTTTAGCTATCAAGCTCCTCTCCTATGGAACCAACTCCCAGTCTCAGTTCGGGAGGCGGACACCCTCTCTACCTTTAATCTGTTTTACTTGCCCTGAAGGGACATCTTTTAACTTGTTGTTTTATCCTAATTGTTTCTTGTTATGGAAGTTTTTTATTGCTCCTGTTTTCTAATTTGTGTTTTATTCTGTTAGGTTTTATTGTCTTAGTAATGTTTTCTATTAGCTACACATGTTCTATTGTGCAGCACTCTGTGCTCCTCAGAGTTGTAAACTGCTATATAAATAAAGCTTTATTATTATTATTCTATCAAGTAGATGACAACTTATTTCACGGAATAAGTAAATATCTGAGCTGCTGTTTGGGGTAGATGAAAAGTCAGGGATGTTTGTACATTTCATTTACATTCATGCAGTTGTTCAGCCAGTTAACAAAAAAACACCAGAGTCATTAAAATTCATCATCTAGGGAGCATGACAATACAACATTTCATATTAAAAATGATTCAGTCTGGACCAAGTCATAGACAACTGTGAGACTTCCTATCCTAAAATAAGGAGAGACGTTAATGGTGGCTCCCAAAGAGCATGTTGGTCAGAGACAGCCAACTGCAGATGATACATTTATGTTTGTGACACTAATGGTGAGTTGAAGCTAATAGTTGCATTTTGTAGGAACTTTATAAAATCAGTTCAGTTGCAGATTTTGGGTCAAGTTTGTTTTATTTTAGCATCATGTTGGCGACATGTTTGATTCCCACCTGGACCAATGACACAACTGGCTGACATCTTCTTCATAGCATAAACAGTTGATGCTCACACATGCTGCAGTGTTTAAAACGTCCTGGTAGTCTAGTGGTTAAGGCGCCGCGCTCTCGCGGCTCCGGTTCGAATCCAGGTTGCGTCAGAAAGTGCATCTGGTGTAAAACACGTGCCAAATGTCAAATATGTGAGTTGGCAGTGTGATGATTTGCTGTGGCGGCCCCTAAACGGGAAAATCTGAAAGTGATTTTCTTCTTCTAGAGCAGGTTGTTTCCTAACCGGAGGGTTAGTGGTTCAATTCCTGGCTTGTCCAGTCAGCATGTCGAAGTGTCCTTGAGCAAGACACTGAACCCCCAGTTGCTCCCGGTGATGTCACCAGTGCGTGAATGTGGAAGTGCGAGTGGCCGAATAATCTGAAAGCGCTTTGAGTGTGCTGTAAAAAGCATAGAAAGGCGCTATACAAGTACAAGACCATTTAAAACCAGTTGCTATTCCAAACTGAAACAGAAAATTTATTAGAAATGAAATTAAATAATTCAGACTGATGGTCATAACATAAACCTACAAAGTTTTTTCTTGCTATCGAGAGGAGTTGTGTAGGACACTGATATGATCCATCCATCCATCCATTTTTCTCCACTTATCCGGAACTGGGTCACAGGGGCAGCAGTCTAAGCAAAGATGCCCAGACTTCCCTCTCTCCAGACACTTCCTCCAGCTCCTCTGGGGGAATGCCAAGGTGTTCCCAGGCCAGCCGAGAGACGTAGCCCCTCCAGCATGTCCTGGGTCTTCCCTGGGGCCTCCTCCCAGTGGGACATGCCCAGAACACCTCCCTAAGAAGGCGCCCAGGAGAATTCCGAAACAGATGGCCGAGCCACCTCAGCTGGCTCCTCTCGATGTGGAGGAGCAGTGGTTCCACTCTGAGCTCCTCCTGGGTGACCGAGCTCCTCACTCTATCCCTAAGGGTGCGCCCGGTCACCCTGCAGAAAAAGCTCTTTTCGGCCGCCTGTATCCAGGATCTTGCCCTTTCGGTCATGACCCAAAGCTCATGACCATAGGTGAGAGCCGGAACGTAGATCAACCAGTAAGTCGAGCGCTTCGCCTTACAGCTCAGCTCTTTCTTCACCACGACGGACCGGTACATCAACTGCATTACTGCAAAAGCTGCACCGATCGACCTGTCAATCTCCCGTTCCATCCTTCCCTCACTCGTGAACAAGACCCCAAGATACTTGAACTCCTCCACTTGAGGCAAGAACTGTCCACCAACCTGAAGGGAACAAGCCAACCATGGCCTCGGACTTGGAGATGCTGATTCTCATCCCAGCCACATCACACTCGGCTGTAAGCCGCCCCAGTTCATGCTGGAGGTCCTGGCTTGATGGAGCCAACAGGACAATGTCATCTTCAAAAAGCAGAGATGAGATCCTGTGCAAGCTCCTGCTCCAGTCGTACAGGGACTGGGTGGCCCTTAGCAAAGGGCCTCGGACCCCATACTCCCGGAGCACGCCCCACAGGGTGCCGCAAGGGACATGGTTGAATGCCTTCTCCAGATCCACAAAACACATATGGACTGGTTGGGCAAACTCCCATGAACCCTCCACCACCCTGAAGAGGGAATAGAGCTGGTCCAGTATTCTGCGGCCAGGACAAAAACTGCATTGTTCTTCCTGAATCCGAGGTTCGACTATTAGTCGAATTCTCCTCTCCAGTACCCTGGCATAGACTTTCCTGGGGAGGCTGAGGAGTGTGATCCCCCTATAGTTGGAACACACCCTCCGGTCCCCCTTCTTGAAAAGAGGGACCACCACCCTAGTCTGCAAGTCCAGAGGCACTGTCCCCAACCGCCATGTGATGTTGCAGAGGCGTGTCAGCCAAGACAGCCGCACAACGTCCAGAGACTTAAGGTACTCAGGGCAGACCTCATCCACCCCCGGTGCCTTGCCACCAAGAAGCTTCTCAACTACTTTGGTGACTTCAGCTTGGGTGATGAATGAGTCCACCTCCGAGCCCCCGGCCTCTGCTTCCTCACCGGAAGACATGACGCTGGAGTTGAGGAGATCCTCAAAGTATTCCTACCACCATCCGATGATGTCCCCAGTCAAGGTCAACAACTGCCCACCTCCACTGTAAACAGTTTTGGCACTGCTTCCCCCTCCTGAGGCGCCGGACAGTATGCCAGAATTTCTTCGAGGCCGGTCCAATAGTCCCTCTCCATGGCCTCACCAAACTCCTCCCAGACCCGAGTTTTTGCCTCCACAACCACCCGGGCTGCAGTCCGCTTGGCCTGCCGGTACCTGTCAGCTGCCTCAGGAGTCTCACAGGACTCCTTCTTCAGCTTGACGACATTCCTTACTTCCGGTGTCCACTACCGGGTTTGGGGATTGCCTCCATGACAGGCACCGAAGACCTTACGACCACAGCTCCGAGCGGCCGCATCAGCAATGGAGGTGGAGAACATGGTCCATTCGGACTCAATGTCTCCAGTCCCCCTCGGGATCTGGTTGAAGCTCTGCCAGAGGTGGGAGTTAAAGATCTCCCAGACAGGGGGCTCTGCCAAACACTCCCAACAGACCCTCACAATATGTTTGGGTCTGCCGAGTCCTTCCAGCTTCCTCTCCCGCTATCAGTTCCAACTCACCACTAGGTGGTGATCAGTTGACAGCTCCGCCCCTCTCTTCACCTGATTGTCCAAGACATACGGCCAGTGGTCAGATGAAACAACCACAAAGTCGATCATCAACCTCCGGCCTAGGGGTGCCTGGTGCCACGTGCACTGGTGGACACCCTTATGCTTGAACATGGTGTTTGTTATGGGCAAACTGTGACTAGCACAGAAGTCCAATAACAGAACACCACTTGGGTTCAGATCGGGGGGGCCATTCCTCCCAATCATGCCCCTCCAAGTGTCACTGTTGCTGCCCATGTGAGCATTGAAGTCCCCCAGTAGAACAACAAAGTCCCCAGTCAGGGCCTTTTCCCCAGTTGAAGTGTTTTCCAGCACCCTTCCCAGGAACTCCAAGAAGGCCGGGTACTCTACACTGCCATTCGGCCCATAGGCACAAACAACAGTGAGAGACCTATCCCCGACCTGAAGGCGCAGGGAAACGACCCTCTCGTTCTCCGGGGTAAACTCCAACGTGGAGAGTCCAGCCTCTCTCGAGGAGTAAGGTTCCAGAGCCCAAGCTGTGCATGGAGGTGAGCCCGACTATCTCTAGCCAGTACCTCTCAACCTCCCGCACAAGCTCGGGCTCCTTCCCCATCAGCGAGGTGACATTCCATGTCCCCAGGGCTAGTCTTCGTGTCCAGAGATTGGGTTGTCGGGGCCCTTGCCTTCGACTGCTGCCCAATTCACTGTGCACCAGCCCCTTACAAATCCTTCTGCAGGTGGTGGGCCCACGGGAGGATGTCCCCATATCGCTTGTTCAGGCTAAGCCTGGCCACCAAGCGCTCGCATTCAAGCCCCAACTTCGGGCCTGGCTCCAGGGTGGGGCCCCGGTTGCACCATACCGGGCGACGTCACGGTCCTTGCTGTTACGTTTTTTCATAAGGGGCGCTCTTAGTCTGACCTGTCACCTAGGACCTGTTTGCCTTGGGAAACCCTACCAGGGGTATATAGCCCCCGACACCATAGCTCCTAGGATCACTTGGGTACTCAAACCCCTCCTCCACAATAATGTGGGGGTTCAAGGAGGGGACTGATATGATCATTAAAAGAAAACTTCAGAACAGAAATTTACACTGGGAATAATGTCAGAACCAGCCTCTTTCTTATTGAACACAGGTAAGACAAGTTGTAAAGCAACAGAATAAGAACAGTGATAAATGTTAATACAATTGCAGTATTTCTCTTTATAATTAACAGAATTAAAGACTGATAATGTCTTATACTATGTCTATTACTACTTTTAAGTCCAGGTGCTCCTAGATGACAGAGTAATAGATGTTATAGTATAGTGAGACTGCACAATGCCAATTAAATATATAGTGGAACAAGAAGGGAAATATTATACACAACCCAAATTACAGTTTCACTGTGTTGAATACTTCTAAATGTGCAGCTTTGAATCCGTGGAACAGCTGTGATTGTTGCTGATGTGTTTGCACTACAGTAGCAGCATTATCAGCAGCATCATGAAGCGTGTGTGTTCTGTGATAGTGAGGATGTAACATGGATGTGAAGACACAACAAAGCGAGCAGTGTTTCCTTTGTTGCTGTGAGAGCTGGCTGTTAAGCACCGCTCCTGCTCTGCTTATTATTCTCATCATCAGGAACTGTTTAGTATGCTGTGGGTGTAAATGGGAGATTGGCGGGGGAACTGGGTGGCAGAGCAGGCCACTCTATCATTAATGTGCCCATTGCTGTTATCATATGCCTAATGACATCGCTCTCAGATGGCATGCTGGGAGCTCGACCGCGGGGAGCCTGGCTCAAACGTCTGCAGGCACCGACGCCTCCCATCATCAATTCTGCGTCTCTTCAAAAGGGCTTCCCTCCTGCCTGGCCTTGAAATGGGCAAATTAATAGTTCCTTCAAAACAAATTGGAATTACACCCCTCGATGCCTTAATGTCAGAATTCAGGAATGTTGACATCCCAGGTCTGACTGCTGATGGAAGATGAGGATCTGTGAAGCACACACGAGAGGGGGAACAGTGTGAGGGGGTGTAAAGATATGCAGGACCCCCTCACACATATTTTTCCCTCCCTGCTCAGCATGGACCTGCACAGTGCTGTGTTTAATCCTTAACATACAGAGGGAAACCCTGCAAAACACTGTGAGACTGAGTAATCTAACACATTAACACATTATACAGTACTGCCTGACTTTACACCATTAAGGACAGACTTGTTTATACTGCAGCAGGTCATTTTAAATATACAGCATAGTCTCTAACTGATTTCTTTTTTCACAGTTTTCCTTTGCATTCTAAGCCATGTTTTACATGGCTTATAAAGACATTTTTGACACTCAATTATCGATTACAGCATCAATATGCAAATGCAAATGTGCTGTGATCACTAGTTCTCATAATTATCCCAATTTTTAATAACTAAAAATATAGAGGGGTTTGGAGTCAGCCTTCGGGCCATATTTGATGGTACAAATACATGTATATCACTTGAATAAAATGATTTTTGACAAAGGTGAAAAGTAAACATGCTCCCTTCTTGTCAGGTTTTTGCTGGGTAGCAAGCATGGCTAGTGGGCTATTGTGGTTAGCTAGCTACAAGCTAACTAGCATGTTACTGGTTAGCTCACCAGCTACTCTCTCCTCCAAGCAGCAGTATATTCAAAATGAAGTAAAATACATTAGTAGATTATTACTGCATTAATGTGTAAACAGCATTTTGTTGCTTAGTTTAATGTATGCAAAAGCATCAAAACTAGTTTACATACCAACTATGTACACATTTAACCCATACACGTAGTAGGGTAGAAGTACATCAATACTGTATGTAAATGCAATAGCTGAGAAAATATAATGCTACTTTCCACCACTGGTAGTTGGTAAGTTCCCATCTAATTTACTATTGATTAACTCTTTTGTCTGACTGAAAGGCTTTGTGCAAGTAGGCATGAATCTGAAGCCAGTGTCAAGTCTTTGTGACAGAAGCTTGTATTGTAACTTCAAATTTTACCAAATGCTAAAACAGCAAAAATCAAATGGGGGAAAAGAACAGCTGTCAATCAATGAACAAATTATCAGAATCAAATGAAGGCATTGGGTTCTGTATGTATATTACAGTTACTACCTGTCAATATTGTGTCACTGCAGACACCAAGAATGCCAAAAACCACACTGAGTGGGACAATTCAAACCTTTAATGTGTGTTAAGTATCAATGATAGTGAAACAACACTTTTTGCAGTTGACATTGATTGGACTTAAAGGAATAATTCCAGATATAGTGTGAGAGTCTGACAGGGTTTTGGCCTAACTGTAGTCCCAGGTCATATCTATTGATCTGTGAGTTCTTTCTAATAGTTGCATTGCATGTAATCATCAAACCAGCTTTACATTATATTATTTTTTCCCATGTTGGAGAATATTTCATACAAAATTACAAGATTTGAGCTAATTGGACTGTAAACATTTTGCTACCCTCCCTGTGACTTCAGTTCATTTTCAGTTGCTAAGCTTTGCTGACATGTGCGTGACGATTCCCAGGGAGCTCAGAGGCCCAGTCTGTACTAAAGACTATCAGCAGGTCAAACCACCATCTGGCTAAGAAAAAGAAGAGCAGAAAATGAATTTTACTTTATGAAGTATGATCATACTTCATATTATATGATCATACATTCTCTGAACAGACACATTTCCTAAACATGGAAGCTTTTATTACAAATCCAATGACAAAATATATTGGTATGTAGCACTTAAAGATACTGAAAATCAAAGTTACAAAAGTTTTTGAACAAAACTCAATACTTCACATAGGTGTAAACAAGCAAGTGAGAAAATAAGTACATATTTAAAATGGGGGAAGTAAGAAGAGATGCATAAAATATAAAAATAAAATCCTTCAGTCAAATGCCAAGTGAAATGCATTCATGGTGGAAAGCACCTCACTGCTGGGGTCAGACTGTGCTTGGCAAGAAAAGCCCCACTTCCAGCTTCATCTTGTAAACAGGACACTGGGGATATTCTGTGTGAAGACACTGCCTGATGCTGAGTTTATGAAAATGCCATTACTACAAGAAGCCCAGCCGTGTGTGCACCCCTGTGGCTGGATGCTTTAATGACACTTCGTCAAGATGTGTGAAATCTGTTAGTTTGCCCGGCCCCATTGATAGAAAGTATAAACTCTACCCTTAAATTTAAAGATATCACTGTTTAAGCAGTTTTTTCTAAAATACATTTCTGGTGGCTAAACTATGTGCAGTGGGCGCTAACTGTCGGCTGTCTACAAACTTTGGGAGGCTAGTAGAAAATTACATGTGCTCTGGACTGAGGATGAAGCCACATAGTAGTGTGTTTATGTCCTCTTGGTCAGGTTCAGTTTGGAATCTCTTGCTCTGCTGTTTCGCCTTTAACAGAGTCATCTTCCTCCAGCTGCTCCTCCTCTTCCTCCTGCAAACACAGGACACATCACATGCTGCAGTCTGGAATACATCAGCACTACTAATAAAACCAAACCTGCACTCTATCCTATCTGATCCATGAGTGCAGATACGCAGATACACAAATGCATGTATACATACAGGTACATTTCAATAAATTAGAATATCGTGGAAAAGTCCATTTATTTCAGTAATTCAACTCAAATAGTGAAACTCATGTATTATATAAATTCAGTACACACAGACTGAAGTAGTTTAAGCTGTTGGGTCTTTTAATTGTGATGATTTTGGCCCACATTTAACAAAAACCCACCAATTCACTATCTCAATAAATTAGAATACCTCATAAGACCTATAAAAAAACATTTTTAGTGAATTGCTGGCCTTTCTAGAAAGTATGTTCATTTACTGTATATGTACTCAATACTTGGTAGGGGCTCCTTTTGCTTTAATTACTGCCTCAATTCGGCGTGGCATGGAGGTGATCAGTCTGTGGCACTGCTGAGGTGGTATGGAGGCCCAGGTTTCTTTGACAGTGGCCTTCAGCTCATCTGCATTTGTTGGTCTCTCATTTCTCATTTTCC
>NW_018128139.1:213406-245677 GCF_001952655.1 Monopterus albus
ATTCTTGAATCGATTTTGCTTGACAAGCCTCTCAAGGCTGCGGTTCTCTCTGTTGGTTGTGCATCTTTTTCCTACCACTCAACTTTCTGTTAACATGCTTGGATACAGCACTCTGTGAACAGCCAGCTTCTTTGGCAATGAATGTTTGTGGCTTACCCTCCTTGTGAAGGGTGTCGATGATTGTCTTCTGGACAACTGTCAGATCAGCAGTCTTCCCCATGATTGTGTAGCCCAGTGAGCCAAACTGAGTGACCATTTTGAAGGCTCAGGACACCTTTGCAGGTGTTTTGAGTTGACTAGCTGAGTGGCATGTCACCATATTCTAATTTATTGAAATAGTGATTTGGTGGGTTTTTGTTAAATGTGGGCCAAAATCATCACAATTAAAAGACCCAACGGCTTAAACTACATCAGTCTGTGTGGACTGAATTTATATAATACATGAGTTTCAGTATTTGAGTTGAATTACTGAAATAAATGGACTTTTCCACGATATTCTAATTTATTGAGATGCACCTGTATATTTACTGCAGGGGTGGACTGGCAACAAAACGTAGGCTGCTTAAATGAGTCTGTTTTGCACACTTATGACATCAAAGGTCAAGGTCAAAGTGTTTATTTGTCATACGCACAGTTAGGAAACGTGTTTCTTTGTACAATGAAATCCTTACTTTTCCGTCCACATGAATGCCACAAAATACAAATGAAATATAAAGTAGATAAATAAGTAACACAAAATCTAAGACACTTTAAGCAGCAAATGCAGCAATATAATAAAAATATTTAAGAATATAATAAAGAATGTATGCTGCATGGGAGCAGCATGTGCAGCAGTCAATGTGCAATTATGCATGTGCAAACTGAGAATGTAAACAGTACAGGTCGACAGTACATGATGTATTTCCTGGTAATAAACTCCTCAGCTGTTTAGGAGTCTGATGGCAGAGGGAAAGAAAGAGTTTTTCAGTCTAGTGGTCCTACACTTCACACTTCTGAACCTCCGGCCAGAGGGTAGGGAGGTGAACAGTCCGTGCTGGGGGTGGGTGGAATCTCTGAGGATGGAGGCAGCTTTCCTACGCACCCTGCAGTGATAAATGCTCTGCAGAGAGGGCAGTGGAGTCCTGGTGATGTTCTCCACAGTCTTTACCACTCTCTGCAGGCACTTGCGGTCCATAGCAGTAGTGCGGCCATACCAGACAGTGATGCAGCTGGTCAAGATGCTCTCAATGATGCAGCTGTAGAAGTTGCAAAGGATCCTAGGCGACATGCCAAACCTCCTCAGCCACCTCAGGAAGTACAGCCGCCGCCAGCAAAAATTTTTTCTTTTTCTGTGGATCCATCTCAGCACTGGCAGACACTGATTTCCTCTTTCTCTCCTTGCATGTGATAGCACATACAACAAACTGCCTGGGTGCCAGTACTCTGGAGTTGTGATGGCAACAGACATCACGGCTATGTGCTGCCTACAGCCGCTGTAGCTAAAATGGCCTGGTGAAAATCTATATATGCTGTGTAATGTCTGAGAGGTTCTGCAAGGTGAGACAGACCAGCCTGCCAGGAAATATCTCAAACTTCCCAGCAGCCAGGCCACAGCTGATGTAATATCTCTGACGTTTAAAGTAATTTCAATTCATGGTTTGAGCAGTAAAAACTTAAAATAATGCCTGACTTTGATAATCCCATGCAAGCCAACAGAGGCAGTAAGAGTTGATGTGTAACCGCTTTTACATACTATATATCTATTAATTTAATAAGTGCTTTAATAATGCTGGAACACAACATCTAATTATGTTTCAGACAAAATCTGGCTGATGATTTTGAATATACTATACTAAAAATGAATAACTAAGTAAATACTATTGAATTGCCCTCCTTTAACTGTTCTTTTCATGGAAAAACTGGAGTTTTTACCATTATTCTGTTCTATGTATTGGACACAGGTACAGGACACAAAGTGCAATAAAATAATAAAACAGCTTCCAAATGCACAATTGAGTTTTTAAAGCAACAAAGAGTGACACACAGAGCAGGAATCATGGTGCACCAGCCCAGCAGCCAGCCGATTCTCTAAAGCAGACCGAATGGAAGTGACAGTGGTGAGAGCGGCGGCGGTGATTAAACAGTTCTGACAGATGCAATTATCATCCCTCCAGAGGTTAATAAACACATCTTCACGCCAGAATGTGAGATTACCAGGTTAGGGTCTGCAGCCTTACCTGAATCCACATTCCTACAGATAGCTGAGAGCAGACAGTTAGGTTCGAATTCTCTGTCAGTCAAGCCAGGTTTCAGCATGTGCATTTTTATAATATATATCTAATATCTAACATACAGATATTATATCCTAAATAGTCATTTTTCCTGATAGACTCATCTTAGCACATCCTGGTTGCTGCCTACAGAAAACGTTGGAACTTCGTAAAACAGAAACTGTAATTTATGTGATTGATGCTGCTTAAGGCCAGTCACTGGAGAAGTGTGCACAAACTGGAACACCAGACTTCGAAAAGGCACACCTCAGAATACATCTTTAAATAATAGAATGGAAATTCCACCAGTTGATTCATTTAACTTTAGACTCTTGAATAAGATGCTGTTTGATGCTGTGCATACTGTTTGAGAAGAATGACTTTCTCATCTTTAAAAACTACAACTGAGTCACTAATTACCGAATGCAACACAGCTGAGGTGCCGATCCCGCAGGTCGAGAGAGCAGAGGAGAGAAAGGCAGAAGAGTGGCAGGTCGCGCCGAGCGGACCTGACATGAACTGCCATTTCAAAGAGAAAAGCCTGAAAATCATGTACATTCACTTTTTTTCCTGTATTATTTATTTTTATTTTTATATAACCCTTTTAGACTCTATCAAAATTCACCCAGCAAAAGTATTTATCTTGTAAACCACAATTTGCTGATGCAGATGTAAATTTAAAGTGTCACATAGGCTGGAATGAAGATGAGATGGCATGTTTCCTGCATTCCACTGTAGATGACTGAGTGGAGGGTGTGTGGAGCTATTTGCAGCAGTTGTTAAGGCGTGTGAATTGAAGTTAGGGTTAATGCAAAGGACCGCTCATGTATCATCTCTTTGCTAACAGGAACCTTGTCAGAGACTCTGGAGCAGTCTTGATATGTTGTCTACCCTGGAGAAAAATTTGCTACTTTTTCCTGAACTATGGGTATTTTCTGGTGCTGGCAAATAGAACTAGATATAAATCTAGCTGTGGGCTGACACCTCATGAACCCCACCACCGTACACACTTAAGCCATCCACCAAATCTTCCTGACAAGCCTGCCAATTTTCCAATTACCTGTGGCGCCATTTGTTATTGGCCGGCCAGTCAGCTCTTAAATGGGGAACAAGAGGGGAGGAGGGGCCAGCACATGCTAACTATCTCATAAAGCCAGAGATGTGCCTCCCATGCCTCCTCCTCGGCTGATTTAGGATGTGTCTCTTGGGAGAGAGCTGACACCGGTCCTCCTGTCCTCTCAGGGCCTTCACAGGATTTCTCATGTGCTCTTTATCCTCTCTACTCCAACTCCTTAGCCACCTATCACTCCTGTCTTTGCCTGAGGAAAGCAGATGGGTGTAAGTGCTCTACAGCTCCAGTGTGTTATTCTGCTGTCTATCTAGTAACAGCGGAGAAAGACATGGCCCAGTCTTCATCTGTTTTCATGTTTCTTAGAATTTCAGTGAAATGCCGTGCTGGCAGTGATACTACATCTAAAGACTGCCTTCTGTCAGAGCTCAGTCCTCATTCAACTGCTCTTACAGTTGGGCTTTTCGAGTGAGCTTACAGAAATTGGCTGTGATGCATACAATTTAAAGTGTCAGACAGATGGAGACGATGCGCAGTTCATCATATTTGAAAGCCACATATCACCTGGGGAGTATCTGATGACTTGTTTGCGGGGGGGGGGGGGATTGCTGGAGTGCACATATCAGGCTGCCACATAATTTTTTTAAACCAGCTCCTTCATGTGTCATAGTATTATTAAACTGTACTGAAATATACTATACTGCAATTAAAAGATTTTCTAAAGCTTTTATAGAATGGATGCATCATTTAAAAGTCCACCCAGTGTCATCTTGGCCAATTGGAAGCATCAAACTGCTTAACAACCTGATTTGTTATTGTCCACCAGTAGCATCCAAAAGCTGCCCTCATGGCTTCCACCGCACTCGTTGCTGCTGGGCTTCCGCCGCCCTCATGGCTGCCGGCTTTCCCCCGCCCTCGTCGCTGCCGGGCTTCCACCGCCCCCTTTGTATCTATTTCTATGTATCTTAATAATCTTTATTGGGGCTGTCACCTTTTACTAGAATTTTGAACATTTGTTCAAATGTAGTAAGAAAATAACAATTGGAACTGTAATGACCTGCTCAAATCCAACAATGTGTGTCAATAAGCGCAGCAGGCTGTTTGATGTCATTTGCCTTGCGGTCTAACAGAAGACGTTCTTATAAATCACAGCTTGACCAGTTCCATGTCCTGCTGACCTCTCAGTAAAGTAACATTATGTTTGCAAGGACAAAATGTGGGATAGTAGCGCGCAAAGCTGTGCTGATCGGACAGTAATGACACTGGAGCTGTGTCAAGGTAAACTGTTTGCTGACTCTGCAAAAAAGCAGACACAACACATCTGAGGGACGTTGCTAGACACAAAGCTGTACCGGGGCACAGGCCCCCATTACTCAGATCACACAATTATTTTCCTGGAATATCTGCTGCATGAATGAAATGTGCTGTACATTGCGCTATATGAACTTCCCTCCACCGTTCCACTGCCGGCTGCTGCTACTGAAAGTGAAACAGTCCCATGTTGAAACAATCCGGCCCTGTGTTGCACACTCCTTTGCATTCTTCTGCATTTCACAATAATGAACTAATAACTAATTGTCAAGCAGCCTGTTTGATTTGTTAAATTTAAACTTTCACAGCAAGTTAATCTATCAACAAATCATTAATTTAAAAACACACACACACACAATCGCAGCATGTTTTGTAACTAATAAGGCCACATAAGTCCAACTACTTTAAAATGGCATTGTGCAGTGGATGGCGGGTCCAACACCAGTCTCCCTAGACACAGCTCCCTCCACACTTTGCCTTCCTGCCACAGAGTCACCTCTTTGTAAATGCACATAAAACAAACATCATTTGGCCTGAGTGACAACAGCATCAAATATTATGCTATAGGCTCTTCATTAAATGAACAGTCCAACGTCAACATAATTACTATGTGTGATGTATTATGCTACATACTTGGCATTCATTTTATTACATGTAGTAAATAATGTTTTAAGAGCAGTCCAGCTGATCATATGTACTGATGTACAGAGCTGTACAGAATTTACTTCACATTCAACGTCCACACCTGGTTATGTACTAGCTAAATAAATAAACACTGGCTTGTTTACCAGCTACCGTCAGGTCTCTGTGAGCTTCTTTCCTTTCTCGGCCTCTGAAGAATTTTCTTACGTCCATCTCCAGGAGTCAATAATATTTGAGTCAAAATAAGATCATCGGTATTATTCAAAAACTTTATTTAGTCCCCATCATATACCTCAGTCCATTCCTTTCTTTTGTACTGGGCCACAGACCCCAGAAAAAGGGGTGTAACAACACCTATGTCTGAGAACTCATGCTTTCTTTAACTTAAAAACACAAAGAACTGAATATATGTGAACTCTATATCCTGCTGTTTATATATTTATACGTCTTGCAACAAATGCAGGAAATTAGTCATTTGGCTTTTCGAATTAATTCTTGCCTAATAAACAAAAGTAAAAATACATTAACAATACTTAAAATCACAGTTAGCATTCATTCTAAGACACCTGATACTTGATGATAACTATATTTGCATTTTTACTGAACACTATTATTTACTGCTTTTTCATTGTCTGATGATCAATTCTAGCATATTTAAGCAGAATAAAAATATTGTTTAAATATTTGCACAGTTTGTATTTCTCAACCTGATTTTGTCAGCCTTCAGAAGGTGTGGCTGCTGAATCTCTGTAGGCTGAGAGGCAAGAAAATCAACCAATCACTCTGATTGTTTTGTGTATGTTAAAGGATGAAATCCAGAGAGATGAGCACTCCTCGTATCTCCCATCTGGAATTTGGCAGCAGGACAGTAAATCCATTTTCAGATAGGAGACGGTGGGCGCCCATTCATTTCTATGTGTTGCATGGCGCAAGAACACGTCTGCGCTGCGCCGAGCTGAGCGCAGCATAATGTCGTACGTGCCACCCCTGCGCGCTGCGCTGAAGTAAAAAAAAAAAGTTAAATTCGGGTGCAGCGCTCTGTGACGACACCTCGACAAGTCCAATTGCAGAGAACCTGACAGACCACAACGGAAAAGGAGGAGAAGCTGATTCTGGCGGACTCGCACCCTCTTCTTCTTTGCTGCAGCTCCTCCTCCTCCTCATCAATAGCACTAAAGCCAGAGCTTTTCGCTGACATGTAGATGGATGCATCGTGCATCCAGGTCTGCTGCTCGAAAAACTAGTTATTGTCTGCTAACCACATCCTGGAAAGCATATTTGGTCGCCTAGCAACTGGTGCCCAACATGTGCGCAATTTGTGCGTGTGCGCCCACCTCCCCTAAGTTGTGCCCAACCCCAGCAGCGAGCACAAGCGCATACTGCATCCTATCTGAAAACGGCTTAGACCCTGCTTTGAGAGTTTTGGGAGGATATCAAAATGAAACCTTACAAGAAATACCAAAAAATGAGGGGGCTGTCCCCATCCTTACTGGAAATTACGCCCATTTTATATTTTACAGACACATTTAGCTATTAGTGGTAATTTGTAATCCTCTTATAAGTAATGTGTGTATTTATTTACAATACATATGTAATCAGTGCATCATATCCATTATAAAGACTAGTAGTAATGCTGAATGCCTTGTTATTTTTATTTTTTAATAACACATTGGCATAATAATCAGTCAAAACCTAATACTATGCTTGCTATTTGAAGATATGTGCGTTATGCTTATAGCATGTTTAAAGCACAGCTACAATCTGTGATCCAGAGAAAGAAGATGGGGGGATGTTTTGGTCCACTTTGCTTTGTGGAGAGGGAACAGAGGGGAGAGGAGGGCGGCGGGTTTGTTTCCCCCCCTCGCTATCCATAGGCTGGCAGGCCCTCTGGTCTAACATATACATACATGATAATGAAATGCCACATTTTTCATTCCAGTGGCAGTCGGCATTTTGAAGGGCGGGAGCCGAGTGTAGTCTCTGCCATGTGGTGCAGAGGAAGATTGAGCCCTAGGCAACAAAGAGCAATCCAACATTAATTAATACCTCTGAATGTGTGCGCAAACACACAAACACAAATAGACCAACCAGCTACATGTACTATTACATCAATCTCATAAACCTGGGTGAAACATACAACACAGTGTTTGTGCTTTAATAAGCTTTGCCTTCCTTTATCAAGCCTAAACAGTGCTCAAAAATAATTAGCAGTTAATTAGTAGGACTGATTACTTAGATTTTCTGCTTTCACAGTATTTTTTTCTGCGGAGGAGGCTCCACGCTATTGTGTCCCCTCACTCTTGATGGATTCACTACTCTCACAGTCAGATAAATATTCAGCTGCACATATACAGCACAGCTAGTGTTTGCACATCTTTGTGCAGTGTTACCAAAAATAAGGCTAAGTGAAACCATCAAACACTACTGGTAAAGTAACAGTAGGTTTACTCTTAGTTAGAACTGGGTTTAATAATAAAAACACATTTGGCCTGAAACTTAGCTGTGATGTACAATCTGAATGAACATAATTTATTAAAAATCGATGTAATAACATACAAATTAAATGCTCATAAGGCACTGAGATATTTAATTACTAATTCATTATAGCTATTATACACCTAAACACATTATTTATATCCCTCCAGTTGCTTCTATAACTAAGCCTATAGAACAAGGTCAATTAGTTTTCATGTGATTAAAAATTCCTAAAATAAAATCCTCACAAAATCAAGTTAATGTGAGTCATCAGCAGTTTCTTCAGGAAATGCATTTCTAATTAAATTCATAGTGCCTAATATATTCATCTATTTAATATTGGCCATTTTGGTTTTATCAGCTGTAGTGGCAACGTAGCAAACTGAATCCTCTGTGTCACCACAGGGATTAGTAGCAAAAACACTGCATTTAAACTGTATTTTTCCTGTTGCCTTGATTTCTGTATTTCCTTACAGTGACATTAAAAAGTCATTAAACCCTGATGTTGTTTACTGTTGTTCTGTTGATTGTTGTACTGTCAGTATGTAGCCTCTTCACAGCCCTCGAAAAGACGTTTGGTGGTATAAAGTTTCCAATAGTGCACATTCTTCTTCTTCCTTTCCTCAGCAACATTAAGACATTAACAAAATGTACTAAAGGCAGTGACACATTTGGTAGACAGAAGCACATACCGTACTGGAGCGTGTGTGTGTGTGTGTGTGTTTAAGTGCCTCTATTTGTGGACTGGCATCTTGTTGCCATTCAAGAGATGACACAATTGCAGCAGGTCATAAACAGCAGCTTCATTAGCCTGCTCAGGCAGCGCTTTACTCGCTACATTTAACCACCTCTGCCCTCAGTGCTCAGTGTACTTCTGCTCCTCAGCACCCACAAACCAGTCACCAGAAAGCACAATTAAATTTCATAAATGTTCATATTTACAATTCCTGTTTCACTTATAAAGGGCATTCTTTAATGTGTAATTTTTTCCCCCAAGAAACATACAGTACTTTCATTTCAGTGAGGCATGACTGATATCGAGGTGAACTTACCAAGCGGCAGCTAATTTAATCAGAGGTAAAATGCACAAGCAGGTATTTCTTTGTATTGCTTTGTCAGATAGCTACAGATGCCTCCAAGAAGAGGATATACAGAAGGGAAATGCTTCTTTCTTTGTTTCCAGTGTGAAGCATTTAGAATAAAGCAGAGAATCATAAACAGGTCTCATTGTTCAGGCACAGTGGGAAAACTGGGTGTGTATATGTCAAAATAAAAATGTCTAAAAATGTCTTGAAAAAGAAAACAGACCTTTGACCAAGCTGTAAATGTGTTTCATATGATGTGTTGAGCTCTACACAGAATATTTAAAGAGGTGTGTTATGGCCCTCTTAGACCCGTCGTTATAAACACTTAAACACATCTGTAGCGCATTTTACACAAACGCCTGTATGTGAACCCTTCTTCAATGTGGCTTTTTTGATTAAGCCTATTTTACAGTGAACTTAAAAAGGCAGCAAACTACTGTTCCTGTGTTCATTTTACACAGCTGTCCCGGTACTAGAGGCGTGATGCTTATCAGGACGGCTCATGGTCTGTGTACAACGCGCAGTTATCTGATTTTGTTTGATGTGTTTATAAATAGAAATTGGGAATTACAGTAGTCTACTCTGTGCATCCAGCTTCAGGTCTGTACATCTGTTTCAGGGCAGGGCTATACACACAGACTCACACAGCAGGACAGACAGAAGTGTGCATTTTAACTGCACTCACACAAAAGCCTTCAAATGAGGTTGTGGAGAGGTGTGGCTGTTTATTTGTGCTTCAGAAGGTAACCATCATAAAACGAGCTGTGGTGTTCGGGTCAGTGGTGACCTGCTTTTTTTTAATAAAAAAAAAAAGAAGATACGAGTAATTATGTTTTCAAGCTCAGACTCAGCGGCCTTGGCTCATTTTCTGTGAACAACGTATATCTGAACACATTTTCAATGACCACAATCTGCAACCCCCTACACATTGACATTACATAGAGGATGTTCGTGGGTCAACCTGACCCAGGATGATAGAAGTGTGGTTTTTGCATTTGTGTTGCAAAATACAAGTGCTCACACCTTTCTGCTCGCATATTCCACACCCTACACATGACACCCTGCCCACTGTACCCTCAGGACAGCAACACCCACAGGACAGACACAATAAATATAGCATTGCCAGTGTGGTTCCTTAGCGCAACTAATATCACAGCTGATCAAGAAGGAATGTCTGTTCAGAGGGCATTGCATTCACATTTCTGAAAACTCTGAGTTTGGCAGTGACTTTGGAGAAGAAGATGAGATTGAGCATCAGCCATCTGCAGAGCCCAAAGTAGGTTTGTTATGTTATGTTTATTTTTTTTTATTGCATTTTATATAAAAAAATAAGGTAGCACTAAAAAAGGTAAAAGGCAAATGTAAACATCTGTTGAGTCTTTTAATATAGAACTGTTTGATTATGGTGAATTATAAAGCCCAAAAAAACACTGACAGTGTAACCAAGAAATTAACAAGCAAGACCTCGTTACACTTGACACTGCATACATCCAGTATGAGCGAAACATGAACTAACAGAGTTATATTGGCTCAGACATTGCCAGGTTCAACAAGGTCTGTGACACATGGTGGGGAACCAGGAAAATCTGATAAGTGAGCTACTGGAACAAACTATTAATGGATGAGAGAAGAGAATCTGGATCTAATGAAGTGCTTTTACAGTAGCAGACCCAATGAAAGGGGATATAAGAAATGTATGAGGGAACTATGGATGCATAGAAGACCAAGAGGGAGCTGCTATCACATTACAACCTGGGGCAGAAGAAGACTCAGAAGAACAACTGGATGTACAGCCAACAATAGAAGCTGGAACCTCATTCACCACACCCCCTCCACTAGAGGGCACAGCTGCTGATATGAGGCAGTGAATAATGGATAAACCAGCTACAGTTAACCCCTGAATCTGATTAACAAGGCTCAGTGGGAAAGGGAACGCAACTGTAAGGCTGGTTTAACAAAATATATAACTGTTTAACTGCAAATCTGCACAATTCTTGCAACCCAACATTTTATTTTAAATGTTGGAACAAGAACTCATCACTGTGATTTATATAGGTTAACTGGATGGACCTCTAGAAATTAGACACACATTTCACATGTATCATTTTATTTTTAAAACTATCCTTGGAAAATGTCCTGGGAACCTCTGTGAAATGTTTTCTCTTGCCTCCAGCAGCTATCAGCCCCGATCATTTAAATGGATTACCTACAGTATATCTAGAGTCTGCTCTGTGTTTGGAAAACTGCATTTAAATTTTAAGCAAGAGAATCTTTAACTGAAAACATTCCATGATATAAAATCTTGAAACTGCAGCTTGTATTTTAAAGTCACAAAGTTTCAAAAACCAATTTTCCCAGGTTGAAGCATCTGCATTCACATACTTTTGTATGCGAGTGAGTTTTAGGGCTTAGTGATGGCAAATGATCCAAACAGTGGTTCTTGAAGGTCTGCTGCAGGCAGCAGAGAGATACATGCACAGTAGCAATAAGAAACGCCAAGCTGGTAGCAGAGGAACGGAGACTTCAGGAAGGGTAGACGGTGAAGCCTTTTCCCTGTAAACAAGAGGCTTCCTGCCCATTATTTTATTTGTTTTATGGGTACCTGGTACTTGGCATTTTGGATTTAGTTCTAATATGGAGCCGACTTTCGGTTCCCAACCCTAGACCCAGGCCATGACATTGCTCTGTTTTTTCTAACCAGTAGTTACTGTTACTTATTAGAGTTTACTATAATGTAAGACAAAAGAAGGCACCAAATTCTTGCAATTTAAAAATAGAAAGTAGGGAATTTTTTTCTGAAATCTTTTGCTCAATAAATACAGAAAAGCTGCATATTATTAATTTGCCAGTAGATGAACTGACTAATAATTTCAGCTCTATTGTGATTTACAAAATATAGTGTCAGTTATATAGTGTGTCTATAAGAAAACAGAAAATAAGGCAAAAATACATCTAAAGGACAACTATTTCTAACTGTGGTGGGTTCACAACAAGACATGCAAAACTAAAGTTTGTTATGTATATTTATGGAAGGAATGTGTTGTGTCTCTATCCAGAAGACCATTAAAACGTAGCATGCTTTCTGTCCACACAGCAGCACCCATGGACTTTAGAGCAGGCTACCTTGATGAAGACTTGTAGTGTGACTGCTAAGTGGCCATAAATACTAAGGGAGTGAGAAAAGTGGCCTCACGTATGCTCTCTGCTAAGAGTGTTATGATAATGGAGCCAGGTCCAAGAAATGGACCGCCGGGGCCACTGGGGACCCAGACAGCAATCACACACTCCTGTTTACGCCACAAATTGGCCCCTTAGAGGGGCATGGGCATCTGTAGTGCCCTAGTTAAAAGTGATTGAGTTGACTCCTAGCCATTGATTTTCCCTTCATCTTCAGCGTCCCGCCTGGCCACCCATGACCATGTCCCATGCTCCCTGCAGGATAGTTTAGCTGCCCCTGCTCACCTTTAAATCACATTAAATTGTAGTTAAACTTTGGCCATGTCTAAGAGACAACCATCATTGATGAGGTTATCATGCTTTAAGCACCTTATACATGTGAATAAAACCCTCGACTGCTGGGCTTATTGATCGCACACTCCTTACAACGCTAAGATTAAACTTGAATACAGATAAGAGAATGTAGAGAGCAATAAATTCAAATCACACTCAAGGATTTATCTTCTTCTATAAATGCACCAATGATACTAATTAAATCAATCAGACTGTTCAGAAAAATGCATCACAGAAAATTTTAAATCAGGCTAGAGGTTAGATTTTCCTTCTAAGATAGACACCCACTGGGTGAGGAGCTGGTGAAACAGGCATTTTCTGTGCCTCATTGCAAACACCAGACCACTATTTTTCTTTCAGTGTACTCTATATAGTAAAGTCAGCCAAATGTGACACTTTATTAACTTAATTAGGCTAACTTAATTACAGTCTTTCACAGGTCAGACGATGAAATTTCTGATGATGGCACAGCTTGTAATGGTAATGTTACTCTGAATTGGGAATTACATCAAAATGTACATTAACTGCTACAAACCAAATCAAAAATTACAAACACTCATGTACTGTACATTGGTCTACCAAACACCCTGTAGTGTAAAAAGGAAAACACTATCCGTAATCACATAACTTATATACACATAAACAAACTGGAATACTCTGGAATCATAAAAAAACTTCAAATACAAACTCTTTGTTAAGTAGAAGCAGGCCAGTGGCTGTGGACGAAGTGAGGAAAATGAAACTTTTGCGGACTGTAATTTCAACAGTTTCAAACCTTTTGATAAAATGAAGTATGAGTGCAGCTAAAGAAGTGCATCCCACAGACGTTCACAGCTGAATAGTCTAAACAGTGGCTGAGCAACTTTAAGAGTTTTTGGCATTTCAAACCTTTTATCCAAATCTTTTGGTCTGATTCACCGTGGAGCTCAGCATGCCAGGCAGTGCTGCAAGGGTGTAAATAAAGCCTTAAACAAGCACCCCTTGGCACAGTAACAGGCTTGAATTAAAGACCATCCATATATTATGGCAAGACTGTCACTTTATTACTGAAATCAATTTGGTGAGGGCCGGAGGCGACAGTGGGAGGAATGTGGCCATGGACAGAGCAAGGTTTATCTAAGCCGAGCAGGCTGAGAAAAACACAGCATCTTTAATGAACTCAAGCCTGTCTAATAAAGCTTTTTATTGCCCCTTTGCCCAACTGAAATGTGTGCAACAGCACCAGTGCTCAGCTCCTGCATTTTCCTGCAATACTGTGAACCAGCAGAGCCTCTGTAATTACTACTGCTCTACAAATACCTCAACAATACAAGCAAATCAGAGGGACAAACCGTCATTGAAAAGACATTTTATTATTAATCAGGACCTCAAAGAGAGAATCCCATTCACTCTGACCTTTAGGAGGAGACAATAAGAGAAACACCCAACAAAAACACTTGCTTTTTGTGTAACAAAATGATTTGTGTCTTAGACTTTGTTTTCCATAGCAGCAGCTATAGAAAGAGCACTTGCATTTGTTGAGCATTTGTATTTGATCTGGTCACACCTCTAAATTACATATGAATTGAGGAAAGTTTTGTTGACTGCTAATACCTCAAGGACAAAGAATTCAATATATGACAATAGAATGTCCTAAAATGTGTCTTGGATATGCCAGAAATAGCCTGGTTCCAACCTCCAAATTGTCACTGAAACCTCAGATTCTTAGTGATACAAGACAAGCTTGTGTTTTACTCAGGGACCGGATGTTATTAGTTAGAGAAACCAGTCAGAGGTTTTTAGGCAAATTAAGAACAGAGATGTTAGATTGCTACTGTAGCTAGATACCTGGGGACATCCATGTACAGACTTTGTGAACAAATGTCCACAAGAACAGCAGCCAGCAGGGATGACATTGCTGCATTTGTACAGATTTTGTTTATTGACTCATGGAAGTTTGGAAATTTTAACAATAATCAGATTTTTTCCTTTTATGTTGAAAATGTTAACTGTTTCTAGATACTCATTACTGATTGGTCAGAGCAAAGCCAAACACACTAACCCCCTTGTCAGCTAAGACAAGGTAATAGAGGAGTGAACGTAGGCAGGGGTTGAACCTCTGTCTCAGGTTCTTGCTGTTATTATTTTTACATGTACTTCTATCATTTCCATGTGAGTGCAAAATCACACATTTATATCATTTTATCCATTAACTGAGATAGTACCTTCCCAATTATGCCATTGTATATTCTGGCAATATACCAAGCCTGTCCCTGGTAGGCTAGTGGTTAGGCTCTCGCCGCTGCGGCCTGGGTTCGAATCAGGGTTGCGTCAGGAAAGGCATCCGGTGTAAAACACGTGCCAAATGTCAACATGCGAGTCGTTAGTGTGATGATTCGCTGTGGTGACCCCTAAATGGGAAAAACCGAAAGTGACTTTCTTTCTATATTCTGGTAATGTACCAGGGCATTTTTAACAAGGCAAAGAAGGTACAAGTAAAATGTGTGCACATCCAACCAATACTGGGTAAAGTTGTATCTCATTAGGAAGTAAAAGGAAAACTGTCTGTACACTGAATAATCTAGATCTCGAAGAGCAGATTTTTTACATGCTGTCATTGTTGAGGATCTTTTGTTCTCTGTCACGTGCGCAGCTGGCACCTCCGACTCCTCATGGGCCAGCAGTTGGTCCAGGCTACAAGACACGTCCGGCACAGCTGACTGCAATCTACTTAACCCAAACGCTGGCGTGTTCTCGTCGCCAGATCGTTGCATGTTCTTTACATAATGGACCATGGCTCCCTTTCTTTGAACCTCATCTTGTGACTACAGCTCACCTCTTTGTTTCTTCATGAGTGTCAGTGTTCCTGCAACCTGAGTCAACTCACCTCTCACCTTTTTTTGGGTAACGTCTCTGCTACCTGAGTGAACTCACTTCTTCCCTTTCCTTCATCTCATCTCTCCGCCATCTGACTACCCTCCATCCTGCTCATCCCCACGACCAGGACCTGTCACCACCTGTTCCACCTCACTGTCCCTTCTGCCACCCACTCCAATCAGCTCTGCTTTCTCAACCCAACCATCTCCCAGACTCCATGTCCACTGGTCTCCACTCCTCCATCTGATCATCACTCCGCCACCATTAACTACATTGCTCTTCTTGGCTACCAGCTCTTCAGATCCTCTACTCTCCAGCCTGACTCTTCCTCACTCTACTCAGAATCCACTCCTCCCAACACGTACATGCACACAATGAACACTCCTCTCTCCCTGCCACCTTGATTCTTCCCCCCCATGGCCCCGTAGCCCCTCAACCTCCGGCGCCACATCCTTGGTTGGATCATTCTCCCAGCCACTCAGTCAATCCTCTCTTCCCCTCCGATGAGATCTGCTGTGTCTGTCTACTGTTCCCATCTCCCCAGTGTGTTGAATCTGAGGGTTGTATATGGGTCCCCCTGCCTTCCAGCCATTGGGCCTTACAGTCTTCCCCTACTGATAAGACAGGTGTCCACTGTTCTGCTTTGTGTTTCAAAGACCGTCTTAGGATAAGACCTTATCACATCATCTTCTGCAAACTAACAATATGTGGACATCAAAAGGCCTAGCCTTGTCTCCATGACAACAAGGGACAACCTCCCTCTTCTCCCTGTGACTTTTACTGCATTAGATTATACTTCTTTAACTCCACATCTGACCTCAAAGACAGTAAAATATGAAGGTGCCACACTCGCTGGATAGCTGGTCTTTGCTTATCTGATTTTTCCCAAGAGAAAAGGCATCCCTGGGGTGCGGGCTCTCCCCCAGAGCCTGTGACTGTTTGCGATCTCTCTATCTATTCTCTTTTGCTGTGTGAAGGCAAAAATGCTCTTAGAGTTGAGAATGAGAAATTATGTCAAGCAGAAGTTATGGAAAAATATCTACAAGAAAATTAGAAATGTTTAGTAATGTCAGGGCCGCTCGGCGGCCGCTGCCTCTCCTCCGTCTTTCTTTCCTCTGCTCTCTTTATCATGTGGGCTCTGCACCTCAGCTGTGTTGCATTCCAGTAATTAGCAACTGGTTGGTCGATGCACACAGCTGGGGTGCATCCCGATGATTACCTTTGCCTCCTTATATAAACCTCTGGCAGACGCTCCGTCTTTGCCGGAACATTTACATAGTAACCTGGACTGTATATGTTGGTAGAATGCTACGCTGACAGACACTGTGCGTTTTGGCTTGACTCTACCACACTACCTACGCGCTACGCTAATTCCCACTACACTACACATTTTGGTAGAATGCTACGCTGACAGACACTGTGCATTTTGGTTTGACTCTACCACACTACCTATGAGCTACGCTCATTTACACTACACTACATATCATACATATCCAAGTACCGTACTTTCCCATGTTATGTTCTTTTGATACTTTGTGTTCACTTTATTTACCTGCTACCGTCATGTTTTTCCCCCTAGCACCTGGGTCTGCAAACTTGAGTCCAACCTCAGTCCTCCCTCACCCTCCTGGTGAGGGGGGCTACCATAACAAGTAAAGCTGATAAATGACATCTGAACTTGTTTATACAAAAATGTTTCCATGAGGTTCAATTTAAATTTGCCCATTGTTTTTGAGAGGTCTAAAAACTCAGGAATCACAAAAGGTTACTTTCAGGTTAACCTCAACACTATTGCTCAAGCAGGAATCTAAGTGCTTTTGATATCTCTGTTTTATGATTGTGAGCCTAACAAATGCTTATTTATGTTTTTCTATTTTAAAGTTAACCTCCCATTATCTCCACAGAATGTCTACACGTGCCTTTTTATGGCAGTATGTGCTGCCACTCTCTATGCTCTACCTCCTGAGCCACAGCCGGGTCGTCTCCTAACTGGAAGATTAGCGGTTTGATTCTTGGCTTGTCCAGTCCACATGTTGAAGTATCCTTGAGCAAGACACTAAACCCCAGTTGTTTCCGGTGATGACACCGGTGTGTGAATGTGTGAATGGCCAAATAGTGTGAAAGTGCTCTGAGTGTGCTGCAATGCATAGAAAAGCACTGCATAAGTAGAAAACCATTTACCATTTACCAAGACTATTCCCAAAGAGATCTGTTTAAAAACTGAAGTATATATTTGCAGTGTTAGGGAGGTACAGTATGTTTCTGACCATGCCCTTTATGTCCTTTTGTTAGTGATGTCATGTCTCTTGTTTATGGGTGAGCTTGTGACCTTGTATATATACAGGGTGTTTATGCCTGAGGAAGACCATCTTGGTTGAAATGTTGCAAATCTATACTTCAAGATCTTGCATATTCAGTGTGCAGATGTTGTTTTTTCTTGTCATGCTAGCCACCACTTTGGTCCAGACTGCTATAGCTCAACAACCACCACTGTAGTAATGAAGTTCTATATAGGCATTCATGAGGCTTTGTAAATGAATTCTATTGTCTTTGGTAATCCTCTGAAATGTCCTTTAGTACCAATATAATAGTCTCACCTTTTCAGATTTTTAGCACAATATCTCAATGATTTTTCAAAGGATTGCTATTACACACACATCCATGGTGCTCACATCATAATGATTTTAGTGATACCCTGAAATTCACTCTAGCACCACTTGCAGGAAGTTTTCAAATATCCTGTTAATAATCTCAACATCTGCTTGATGAGTTGGCACAAAATTTGCAGATAATCAGTGGTTGAATCCTAATGACTCTGGGGATCCGCTGACATGTTCTCTAATGAGGTGGTATTTGTGTTTTTAACTAAAATACCTTGATAACTGTTGTATCAATTGTATCTGACAGAAATGCAGTGGTTCCAATGACTGCATGCATCAATATGATGTACACTGATTTGTCAGGTATTTCATTTGATAGATTAACCTATAAACAAACACTGTGGATTTCTGTCCATTAACAACTTCTTAAATATTTGAGTGATACTGTGATCTATACCATGTACTGTGATTTGATGATTTTTCCATATTATCCACAAATAGTGAACTGTTATCTCCATGTGTGCTTCATTGCATCGTGCCTCTTTTTATGACAGCAAGGTTATCACCCCATATATGACTGTGCTCATTTAGAATGGCTATAAACACTCCCACCTTCAGAAATGGGCACATTATACTTGGTACTGTATGACGGAGACCTAAAGGTTTGAATTTCTACCAGTACAAACAGAAAAGCACCAGAAATTTAACCAAAGCTGTGGTAAACATCACATACTTGAAGATGCTGTGCTACTTCCCGTGTACCTCTTCCTTCAGAGATCATACATCTTCCTCTCAGATAAGAGCAGTGGCTGCAGGTAGCTCTGACAAATGACTCTGTGTAGCATTTTATGTAGGAGACTGTCAAGCAGAGGGGTTGACCGCCCACTATCTCTGCCAACAGCAGAATCTCTGTCACAACGATCAGGTAATATTCTGCACTTAACGCTGGCATTTAAGAAGCATACTCCCTCCGCAGGTAACAACGGTGCATGGCTTGGCATTTAAAAGCAGATAATAAAACTTTCCTTAAATACGGCTCTCATCTCAAAGCACTTTTTAGATGCCCTTAGTGGAGTCAATTATCTCCACACAGTTGCCATTACTGAGACACTGACCACCCTGCGCTGTGTATAAACCATGCTTTCTGAAAAATGTCACACTCTTAACTGCCTCTCAAAATGGAGACCCTGCAGTATTAGAAATGGTGTACACGTGCTAGCTTCTTTCAACTCTTTGTTGCTTAAACCGGTCTCTTCAATGTGTCAGATGAACTCAAATTGAATAATACAAATCCTTCAGAATCAGAAACCATTCACCTCTTTAGTATATATGTGCACTATTCTGCAAAGTATAATATAAACAGATATGCTTTGAACAGATGTAGAGTTGCTAAACACAAATGATCTTTGCTTGCTAAAGGAATGGAGGAAAAAGATTCAAAAGGGACATTCATTTGTCATGTCAACACAGCAATCATTCTTCTCTTGTCACCAGTTTTCACTCTACTCTGGAGCAGAGAAAGCAAAAAGCCTAAAGGTCCTCCTACTTGATTTATATGAAGAGAGCGGAGGTGGAATGCAACTGCTTAGGGCCAAGATACTCCAGAGGGAATGAGATACAGTGGTTTAAGATGTGGTAGATTGAGAGAGAATGCATTTTAGGGTTGCATCAATCCAACTTTTTCTCTTCCAATATCAGTTTCAATATCTCATATCTGGGTATCTGCTAATACAGAGTACCAGTACTCTCAAAAATTTAAATCTGTGTGTGGAAATCAGTAGAATCATTTTTATGTATGGGAACATAAGAATCACTGTCTCTATTGGCTGACTGTGTCAGTTTGTAGGTCAAAAATACACAAGTGCCAGCTAAAGCTCATACCAGAATAAAAAATACATTTTTGAATGGTCAGTTGTATGGATCTACTAAAGTTACTACGAAATATAGCAATTTTTTTGTAGAATTTGGTGCTAGTGAGACCACAACTCAGGGCAAACATTTCCCTGTGACCAACACTTTGGTCCAGGTATCTCCAAGCCTCCAAGTTCTGTACAAATTTAGACCCAATACTGGCCAAGCCCTAGGCACAGTAAAATTATCACTATGTTCTTTTTCCATTCAACACTTGTATATTGTGTAGCGTCTTGAACAATGCAGCATCCAGGGGTGGCTACTATAGCTTTAGACCTAGCAACATAAAGCCAGTACTGGCTTCATAGTATACATTATTTATATTAAAAAATACTTCAGTCTATCTTGGTCAAAGTGCATTTGCTTTGAGTTATATGCATATATGTAACATTAATTGTGATAGCATTTTAGACTGTGAAGTGTTTGACAGACTTAGTGTCATTAAGTATTAATGTTCTGTTTAAAAGCAAATCATCAGTACATCAAAGCACTAGTATGTTCTGACAAGAGTTGAGGAAACAGGACTGGACATGATGGTCTTCAGGGAGGCTCTACTGTCTGCTCAGGGTGCTATTAAGTACAAACATTCGTAATCACAGTGTCCTACTTTGACTGCTTCAACTTCTGATCTTAAAAACTGTTCCGGTAGCTGTCATATTTCCATTTCTTATAAGAACACAGCAGAGCTTGTGACAGCAAGTGACAAAAACTAAGCCTTCATTGTTTTATTTTGACATACAGTGCCTTGCGAAAGTATTCGGCCCCCTTGAACTTTGCGACCTTTTGCCACATTTCAGGCTTCAAACATAAAGATATAAAACTGTAATTTTTTGTGAAGAATCAACAACAAGTGGGACACAATCATGAAGTGGAACGAAATTTATTGGATATTTCAAACTTTTTTAACAAATAAAAAACTGAAAAATTGGGCGTGCAAAATTATTCAGCCCCCTTAAGTTAATACTTTGTAGCACCACCTTTTGCTGCGATTACAGCTGTAAGTCACTTGGGGTATGTCTCTATCAGTTTTGCACATCAAGAGACTTAAATTTTGCCCATTCCTCCTTGCAAAACAGCTCGAGCTCAGTGAGGTTGGATGGAGAGCATTTGTGAACAGCAGTTTTCAGTTCTGTCCACAGATTCTCGATTGGATTCAGGTCTGGACTTTGACTTGGCCATTCTAACACCTGGATATGTTTATTTGTGAACCATTCCAATGTAGATTTTGCTTTATGTTTTGGATCATTGTCTTGTTGGAAGACAAATCTCCATCCCAGTCTCAGGTCTTTTGCAGACTCCATTAGGTTTCCTTCCAGAATGGTCCTGTATTTGGCTCCATCCATCTTCCCATCAATTTTAACCATCTTCCCTGTCCCTGCTGAAGAAAAGCAGGCCCAAACCATGATGCTGCCACCACCATGTTTGACAGTGGGGATGGTGTGTTCAGGGTGATGAGCTGTGTTGCTTTTACGCCAAACATAACGTTTTGCATTGTTGCCAAAAAGTTCGATTTTGGTTTCATCTGACCAGAGCACCTTCTTCCACATGTTTGGTGTGTCTCTCAGGTGGCTTGTGGCAAACTTTAAATGACACTTTTTATGGATATCTTTAAGAAATGGCTTTCTTCTTGCCACTCTTCCATAACGGCCAGATTTGTGCAGTATACGACTGATTGTTGTCCTATGGACAGAGTCTCCCACCTCCGCTGTAGATCTCTGCAGTTCATCCAGAGTGATCATGGGCCTCTTGGCTGCCTCTCTGATCAGTCTTCTCCTTGTATGAGCTGAAAGTTTAGAGGGATGGCCAGGTCTTGGTAGATTTGCAGTGGTCTGATGCTCCTTCCATTTCAATATTATCGCTTGCACAGTGCTCTTTGGGATGTTTAAAGCTTGGGAAATCTTTTTGTATCCAAATCCGGCGTTAAACTTCTCCACAACAGTATCTCGGACCTGCCTGGTGTGTTCCTGGTGTGTTCCTTGTTCTTCATGATGCTCTTTGCGCTTTAAACGGACCTCTGAGACTATCACAGTGCAGGTGCATTTATACGGAGACTTGATTACACACAGGTGGGTTCTATTTATCATCATTAGTCATTTAGGTCAACATTGGATCATTCAGAGATCCTCACTGAACTTCTGGAGAGAGTTTGCTGCACTGAAAGTAAAGGGGCTGAATAATTTTGCACGCCCAATTTTTCAGTTTTTTATTTGTTAAAAAAGTTTGAAATATCCAATAAATTTCGTTCCACTTCATGATTGTGTCCCACTTGTTGTTGATTCTTCACAAAAAATTACAGGTTTACATCTTTATGTTTGAAGCCTGAAATGTGGCAAAAGGTCGCAAAGTTCAAGGGGGCCGAATACTTTCGCAAGGCACTGTATATACTCATAAGAAAAAGTAATGGCACTGCCAATGTTCTGGTTTTTTGCATAAATTGGTCCTGATATGTAATCTGATCTTAGTGACATCAGAAGACAGGTGTTGGTAAATGGTGTTATACAGTGCTTTTCTGTGCACTGCCGCACACTCAAAGCACTGCACCGGAAACAACTGGGGGTTCAGTGTCTTGCTCAAGGACACTTGAGATTGACATGTGGATTGGACAAGCCAGGAATCAAACCACTAATCTTCCAGTTAGGAGGCGACCCGCTCCACCTCCTGAGCCACAGTTGCCCCTGTTGTTGCCGTTACTTTTTGCACCATCAGTTTGTATGTTTAATGGGTGCGTTCAATGAAGACATGAAAGATCATGACTATTTGTTTTATCAGCGAAGAAATACTGTTTGTTGCTATTTATGACTTTGGTGAAGATCAGATCCTATTTCATGACCAATTTGCTGCAGCATCCCCTGGAGAATGGCAGAAAACCTGCATGTCTTTAATTAATAAATAACATTTAATTTTTATTGGTTATATTCATGTTCTAATAATATTTTGATCTTAGTAAGTGGTTAATATTGGAGCTTGGGCTCCAAATTTTCTGTCGGCTTTGCTAAACTGTGCCTGCAGGACACACAAAAGCCCATGTGCCTTATACTCATGCATGTGCACGGAGACATTGTCAAGCAACTGGATATACAAGACACAGTGAAAAGTTTCATCAGGGTGAATCACGAGCACAAAAACACTTTAGGAGTATTAACATAAGGTAAGACCAAGTTTTCCTGTGGTGCCACAGTACAACAGGCCTAAATGCACGAGTCTATTATTAACTGTTCATCTGATGCCACGTGCACTGACTGTGATAGAATGTCAGTGGCTGATGATCTTGTCTTATTTTGTAAAGCTGGCTTTCTTAACAGGCAGTGCATAGCCGCTGCTGTATAGATGCAGTATAACTAACTAAAATTAAATATGATGTTTTACAAAAATCTATTGAATTCCAATTATCAACAGAAAAGGCTAAAGATAAATTCCAGTTGAATAGAACTCACCATCACAACCAACCAACAGACCATCACTGGAGTAAATTAATCATTTTAACATGTTACTTTGTGTCTCATTAGGCATTTGTTTCATGTATATGTACACTGTAATGTCAAACAACATAGATGACACTGAAATTATACATTTATGACAAAAACAAAACTGACTGCTCTGCATTTTTATATGGGGGCCACTTAACATTGAAAGAGAACTTTAACCTTTTGGTTTTCTTCACAATTTAACATTTGGTTCCTGTGATTCAGCATTTCCACTATGACTTTTATAATTCACTTCCTCTGTGCCAGGATTAGTCAGACTCCATTTTCCACATAACAGGGCAGACTACTAGTTTCTAGAAAGATAAAAATGGGGATACATTTATCAATTAGGAAAGGGGCCAAAATGTAACCTTAAAAAAAAAAAAAAAAAAAAAAAAAAAAAAAAAAATTAAATAGCTGTGCAGGGACAACATAATGTTGATTTTTTGTTGTTGTTGAGTTTGTGTTTTTCACAAAGATTAAATATAGTTTTAAAGGATTTCTTTTAAAGACGGACAGAATTGTACTTCTTGGTAATCAATTTTCACAGAACTGAATAAGTGAACGGACACTTGCACTTTAATCCTCAGGAAACAATATAACAAGAAGCATGGAGTAGGAGTCAGCTGAAAATTAACTGCAATTATTCCTAAAATGATCAGTGTTCATCATCAGAAATTAGCCATTCAGTGATTTTCACCAAAAACACGTGTTCTTGAGGTCTTGCAAATGTGTTACAAGCCCATTTGTTTGTTGGTAATGAATGAAATAGTCATGAAACTATCTGTAGAAACATACTGCATCACCCAAATGTTTGTGTACACATGCATTCTTGTGTGTGTGTGCTTGTACAACAATAAGATACAAACAAAAGATGGACCTGCTTATCAAAACAACACTATAAGTATGACAGTAGATACATGAGTACAAATGCATTGTTATCATAACTGCCACACTTCTCCAGCGTTCATCTGGGACGTCGACTGACGCAGGGTGCAATTCAGAGCGTTAGCAGTAGGACTTTTTCAAAAATCAGTCATTCAGAGATAGAGCTGCCCGCACAGATAACAGCAACAGAAGGAAAAACAATGCCAGGAAGTTTTGAAGAAACGTTAATCAACTAGCTGTAAAGCTACCTCCTCTACTTTTGCCATATTTGTTTCTGCTGCGCAAAAGCAGTTGCTCTCAACAAAATTTCCTGTGCCAGACATAAGACGACGAGAGTCAGGTCAAGTTAAGCAGGTACCAAGCGATGGAAAAGGGGCTATAAAGTACACAAGAAGGTGTGAACACAAATCGTTGCAGAACACTGTCACTGAGTTACATGTACACAAGTTAAAAACAGAGTATAGGCACCATGCCACCCAGTGTAACTTTTACCTGGCCTTTATTAGTTATTAGTTATCTGAATTCTGTCTTTACGTGACAATTTACGGTACCCTAACTCTCCTGATATTGTAGCTGACACATGAAAGTCAGAACACATAGCATATATATTCCATATAGTCTGAGTGAGAAACCTCTTAAAATTTCAAGTGAAAATAATGTCACTCAGGGAGTTTTAACTGCTCTGAACTGTCAAACCCTGCCAGGATCTACGAATTAAGATGGGTTACTGAGACATCAGAATATTTTTGAGGATACACTCTAAACTGTATCATCTCTAAGGTGTGTTTGTTAAGGGTGTATATAAAACAAAATACGAAATGAAATGCGTTCTCTCACCCTTTTCTACTTTACACTAATTGTGATTAACTGAACTCTTAACTTATTATTTAATTATTTAAATTATTTAGACACCTGCTGACTGCTGGACAGTGTTGTGTCTTCATGAGGGATTTGCTGCAGCTACTGTCCAGATGAGGTAATGCAAAAGACCAAACTGTCTGAATTTAAGTAACTCAATGATCTCAGTACTTTGCATGTTTGTTCACATTGTTCTATTTGATCATAATGATCAATTCTGAAAATTAGGTGCAAAGCCACAATCTGACACTAAAACTAAGTCCAATATTGATGGTGATCTGACTAATTGAGTTGGTCTTGCTAATAAAAAGGAGCTATACAGACACGATCTGTCTGTATCTGTAGGTAGTTATAGCTAATTTAGGCTATTTTTATGTTGGAATAGTTCGTGAATGCTCCAAACCTGGAATAACAGGAAGTTTTCCTGTTCGTCCATATTCTGTGCACATTAATCACAGAGTAATGTATGAAGAAATGTATTACCTGGTGGAATTCAAAAGTTATTTAATGAAAGGGAGGGGGGATATAATTTAAGGGGTCAGTTAAATTTAAAAATTCACGCTATATAGAATTGATGAGTTTAAACATAAGTATAAAGGTATGTGTCAATCAAGATACATGCAAGAACAGGTTTAATGATTAATCAGATGGAACATTGTGGGTGTGGGGTAAGAATGTTAGCACTCTGTAATAATTCTTTAGTATATTACTTGTGTGGCATAGAAGATAATTATCTATGAATGTAATTATGCAGAATGTTAACACTCTGTAATAATTCTGTAGTATATTACTTGTGTGGTGTAGAAGATAATTATTTATGTAGAGATACTGCTTGCAAACCAGTGATGTAAGATGATGTCATGGGGTAGGACTAGATAAGTCTAACTTCTTCCTACTCCGTTCAAGCATGTACTAGGTATAAGTAAATTGATATTGGATTATTATTGTTGGATATGTGTGAAATTACATGTGTTGACATATCAACTGTTTTATATGCTTGAATGAATAAATCAAATCAAATCAAAAGTGCAGAGGTCACAGATGGAGCCTGATAGGTTATTAGTAGTGATGTAATAAGCCATAGTGTGTGGCCACCCACACAGACAAGTGACAGTACCAACACTGTCAGCTGGTACCGAATAAGGGGAAACAAACACAAGGGATATACATATTGATGTCTTGGCAAAATACTGCCATGAGGATAAATGTCAAAGCACACACATATTGTAACACACTCACCTTGGAGGAGGATGTGTCACACTCCTGGCAGATCCAGCCATAACCCGTCTGCTTGGGGGATTTCTTCAATGGTGGGTCCAGACACCCGAAGTGATAGCAGAGCTGGCACTCGTCACACCTGAAGCACAGACAGGGAGGACGAGTGTTACATGTCACATACTGTCTTCCTTTAGTGATTAGGTCAGCTCAGGAGTGATGACAAATCAGCTAGCTGTCAGTCACGAGATTATTCTAATACATTCCAAAGTCCCTGTGATCACCCCACTCCCTTGACCTGATGCAGGCACTGACTGTGCAACCAGACAAATAGAGGGCCTTGTTAGTGTCAGATAAATGACAGTGGGGTCTCATAAAGCTGGACTGCTTCCGTCCTCTTACCGGCATTTGGCAAACTACAACTTAACCTGTTGATGGCGAAGTCAGAGGATCACTAAAGTGAGTACAGTTCATTCTAAGGGGAACATGAAACTGAATGGCAACATATATTGTTACAGTAAAACCACAGTACAGCAAAACAACTCTGAACAAGTTCTTAGTTTAAAATCTTATGTATAATAATGCATTAATAGCAAAATGTAATTAAAGGACGAATAGTGAAAAGTATTCATAATGCAGAAAAATGGTCCCTATCAATGTTCTACAGTTCTATACAAATTTAATGCTATACTGATATGCATGTTAAATTTAACTGCTGTAGTTATGTAGAGCATTGCTAATTTAACTGTTAAACGCATCAACTACCTCAGGTCTTTAGCGATCCAGGACTATATTACACCGTCTAATTCATTTCATTCAATTAAACATTTGACTATCAGAGGCCATGGAGGTCATTAATCAGACATTTGCCTCTCACATACACATATGAAATGTTCTCAGATGTGAAATATTTTCACTTGCTACTGAGATTCATCTCTTTTACCTTTGAAGATGCTCATACATACCATTAGAATATTCACACTGGGCTATAGCTGTATATAAGCACACTTTAAATTGTATATATGATGTAATTTTTAGTATAATGTGCATGTGTAAGTAACGGGTTTAAAAATAGGTCACTGTAGTTCTCCAGGCTCATCGGTCCATTCTCCGGGTCAGGGTCGCATCATAATAGGTCCCATTTCAATTCCCTTTCTATTCATCTTTCCATTTAATGTGCAAGTCATAGGTGCATTATCTTATCCACATGGTCTGGCCATCTTTGGCATGTTGGCCAAACTGTGTTACTGCAACTTTTATGTTTATCACATGATGATAAATTGTAATTTGAACAAGCCCAAAAGTATGGTTACACCTGAAAAATACTGCGACCCTATTCAGGAACAAGTGGTATAGACAACAGATGGATGATGGGTGGAGTTTTAGAAAGCTGAATTAAATTTTCCAATTTTCTATTGTTTATATTAATATGAAAAATCAAAGTAACAAGCATTACATGGGCCCTCCTGGAACCTTACAGATAAACTTGTCATTACTGTCTTGTTGAGTTTCTCTCCCTGCCTTCAACCACTGTCCACCTTTCCCCCAGTAATGGAGATGAATAGAGAGAGTTCAGGCTGACCTCCATGGCTGTTGCCGTTGTTATCAGATTTTCATTGAAGAATGTGAATCTCCTCCATTGATTAGGGCATAATTGGCTCTAATTGTGGATTGTGAGTGTGTTTACCATGCGGAGGGAGATTGTTGAAGGGCAGTCAGCCTCATAAATGATTAAAAGTAAAGTCTCCTCTCTTTTTGCTACAGTCACAGGTCAATTTCTTATTCAGGCAGACCCATACCTTGAATGTATTTTATTGTGTATCAGTGCAGTATTGACTCAGTACTGGAATCATTGGCCACTTTCACCACTGGTGTTTAGTGATGGCAAGATCCAAGTCCCAGTCTATACAGAGTGATGATTTTGGAGGCAGCTGGCAGACTCCCATATTATTTAGTACAACTACTTTCTAAAGAATGTAGTTGCTCATGGTGTAGTAATTGTAGTCATCTAGAAAATCCTGTTTTCATCTTAAACAACCAGTGAGAGGAGTTAAAACGATGTGTAAGGTGCAACATGTGATGCATTTCCACTCCAGATGAATTGTAATAACTTAGATGATCCTCTGACCCATCCCAGAAACAAACTGTGCTGCTCACATTTGTCTTTCTTTCATCTCTTGAGATGTGCCAGCTCACGAAGTTCAACCTGCCCCAGGAGCTGCTGATCCAGTTCTACAGAGGAATCATCGAGTCTGTTCTCTGCACCTCCATCACTGTCTGGTTTGGCTCAGCAACCAAACAGGACAAATACAGACTCCAGCGGACAGTCAGGACTGCAGAAAAGGTCATTGGTGTGAGCCTGCCCTCCATGGAGGACCTGTACTCCGCACGGGTCAAAAGGAGGACGGAGAGGATCACTGAAGACCCCTCACACCCCGGATACAATCTGTTTGAACTCCTCCCCTCTAGATGGCGTTACAGGTCACTGTGCACCAAGACAACCAGGCACAGGGACAGTTTCTTCCCCCAGGCTGTCACTCTGAACAGTTAACCCATGACTGTAGAACGACAACCCTCAGTGCAATACCTGTAAATATACCTTTGTATGTATCTTAATTTTTTATTTTTCACTTCATTCATTTTTCTTGTTTGCACACTTTTCTATTTTTATTTTTCTCTCTGTCTTATCTTGTTTCCTTGTTGCCTTATGGAAGATACCTGTGCACTGAGAGCCTCTGTACTAGGATCAAATTTATTGTGTCCAACACACCAGGCCAATAAAGCTCATTCTGATTATTTAGATTCTGATTATGAGTGGACTGAGTCAGATTTTTTTCTCCTGAAACCCATCCTAGGAGAAATATAGAGCAACGGCTAAGTTCAATTTAAATGAAATTACCCCTGGATGTAGAGAAGCAAAAGAAATGAGGTTGATCTTATGCTACTGTAGATCAGCAGTGTGCAGTGCTCACAGGTTTGTCCTGAATGAATGTTTGAACTACAATGATAAAGGGGAAAAAAAACTTTTGAGAGCCAAAGTTGAGATCTGGGTGAGAAAGACTGTATTCTGCTTATAGTGCAGCATTAACAGGCCTTGACATCATGTTAGTCTAATGTAAAATGGTAAATATAGTGCTTTTAAGAGAGAAAAGCACATTACTGATAATGGACTGCCCACTGTGAGCAGCTGGGGGTTCAGTGTCTTGTCCAAGGGCACAGACAATATTATACAGCCAGTCCAGCCTGAGACTGGACTGGACTGGAACATTTCAAGAGCTTAGATTAGAATCAGGACACTACTTCTCAGGAGCTCCATTTCAGAACTATGAGAAATTGTTTGAAATTTCATGCAAGCTTAAGTATGGGAAAACAGACTCTATGGTGCATCTACAAACCCCAACTCCAATGAAGTTGGGACGTTGTTTAAAATATAAATAAAAACAGAATACATTGGCTTGCAAATCCTTGTTGACCCATATTTACCACAAAGACAAGATATTTAATGTTCAAACTGATAAACTTAATTGTTTTTTGCAAATATTCACTCATTTTGAATTTGATGCCTGCAACATGTTCCAAAAGAGCTGGGACAGGGGGATTTTTACCACTGTGTTACATCACCTTTCCTTTTACCAACACAGAATAAGCATTTGGGAATTGAGGACACCAACTGTTGAGGCTTTGTTGGTGGAATTCTTTCCCATTCTTGCTTGATGTACGACTTCAGTTGCTCAACAATCTGGGGTCTGCATTCTTGTATTTTGCACTTACAAGTTCCTTGAAATGTTGAAAAATGTTCTTACAGTGTTGGACTACTTGCTCACGGAGTTGTTCACAAAGTGGTGAACTGTGCCTCACTCTTGCTTGTGAATGACTGAGCCTTTTTAGGATGTTCCTTTTATACCCAATCATGACGCTCACCTGTTTCCAATAAACCTTTTCACCTGTGGAATGTTCCAAACAGGTGTTTTTGAGCAATTGTCAACTTTGCCAGTCTTCTGTTGCCCCTGTCCCAGCTCTTTTGGAATGTGTTGCAGGCATCAGATTCAAAATGAGTGAATATTTGGAAAAAACAATTAAGTTTATCAGTTTGAACATTAAATATCTTGTCTTTGTGTTTGAAATACACTATATTTAAGCTATGAAACTGAATATACCTTGCATATTGATGTACAATACTGGTGAAACTGTTAACTGAGACTGTATTTGAATATCCCAAAATACAATTTTAAAGGAGTTATACCTTGGATGCTGGATACATAGTTTTCTTCTCAACAGAAGTATCCCTATCATTCTTGTAGAGTTGAAGCAATCAGAAAGCTGCTGATTCTCCCCTCCTCATCAGAGTCAACAAAATGAATAGGATTTATTGAGAAATCACAGGGTGATCACTGCTCCTCCACACCAATTCTGTTTCATTTTACTGGTATTGTTCGGTCTTTTCATTCTGTGGTTTCAGGATGAATATCATAAAATCATATATGCTCTGTCCAAGAAGCTGTCTGTACATGATTTATGGCAGCAAGCTTTTGGATAGCCATTACTAGTCCTCAACAGTGAAGCCAGCTTTGTGTTGGATGTGTATGCTGAAAGGAATTAAGCAGATTGATAGCATCATATCTGATGGTTCTACAGACAGATGCAAACTGAAACTGTGTGCAAAAACCTAAACTGTGATCCTCATGTGACAAAAATGACAGTGGAATGTCAGGTGATCCATAATTAATTTTATATAATAAAAAAAGTCATTTGTTGTAATTGACTCATCTTTTTGCTCTCAAAAGCCACATTAAAATTAAATAAATGCTTTGGAAAAGTTTGAGGATTTGAAAATGCTTTCAAATATAATTCTATGAATATTGCTGATTTATCAGTTAACTTCATCCAAAGTGCAGTAAACAAAACAAACAAACAAAAAGCTTAAATGAATTCAATATTTGGTGAACTGAAAAAACCTTAGAAAAAATCAACTGGACTTAGATTTCTAGATCGAAGACGTTTCACCTCTCATCCAAGAGGCTTAAGTCCAGTTGATTTTTTCTAAGGTTTTTTCTAAGGTTTTTCAGTTTACTATGACCTGGATGACTGAGAATCTGCACAGTCAATATTTGGTGTGAACACCCTTTGCCTTTGAAACACCACAAGTTCTTCTAGATTGGCATGCAGGCGGTTTTTTGGTGTTCTTGGCAGGTAGGCTGTGCCAGGTATCTTAGAGAACTTGCCACAGACATCTGTCCTCTGTCTTTTTATATAATTCCAGATGTCACTGGCGTGTCACCCGAGGGAGGCACAGTGGTAATTAAAGTTAGCTTTGTTTCACAAGGTTCACTCACTCCCATTTCCCTCTGTAGACCATGCAGTCCTACAGGCCCCACTAGTGTTGCTTTCATCAACGAAAATTACTGTATGACTAAATATCGTCGTCAACGATCACGTGACGAAAACGAGACGAGACACAACGAAAATGCTGGTCATGTGACGATGACTATAATTAAATGTATAATGCAATATCGTTGACCATAAAAAACGAGACAAAATGTTATAACGTTATTTCGTCTTGTTTAGTTGTGTTATTATTATTATTTTGCAGTATTTCTGTTTCCTGTGTCTCGCTTCAGGGGCCGCATCAGACGCGTCGCACTGTGCAGACGCAGGCGACATCACTTCCTTAAACCCCATTCGCGGGATTATTGAGAAGACGACAACAAACAAAGTTAAGTCTGACACGGAGAAAGGGATCGATGGCCGGCCAGCTGGGGTTTGTCATTGGGAGAAAAAGAAGAAACGACATTTGGAAAAACTTTAATTACATAGAAGTGGAAAAGAAAACGGAATTTGTTGTGGAAAAAGATGGGGAGAAATGTGGCCACAAAATCACACAAAATGTGTATTGGATGTATTCTTGAGTCTACAGTGGTGTGAAAAAGTGTTTGCCCCCTTACTGATTTCTTATCTTTATGCATGTTTGTCACACTGTAATGTTTCAGATCGTCAAACAAATTTATATATTAGTCAAAGATAACACAAGTAAACACATCATGCAGTTTTTAAATGAAGGTTTTTATTATTAAGGGAAAACAAAATCCAAAACTATATAGCCCTGTGTGAACAAGTGTTTGCCCCCCTGTCAAAACACTG
>NW_018128139.1:246681-251435 GCF_001952655.1 Monopterus albus
ATAATATAATAAGATAACCTTGTTTGAAATGGGTTTGACTAAAAGAAACGTTTGGTTTCATCTATACTACTAGGTACTTATACTATATTGACTGGGTTAAATAGAATTGCATTACTAAAAAGAGACTAAAATACAATTTTCATTGACTAAAACTAGATTAAAATAAATACAATTTTCATTGACTAAAACTAGACTAGACTAAAAAGAGTATGAATGTGACTAAAACTAATAAAAACTAAAATGACAGCTTCACACAAAGACTAGACTAAAACTAAAATAAAAACAGGCCGCCAAAAACAACTATAGGCCCCACCCTCTAGGATCTCACCCAAACTCTAAGCTTTCTTTCCTGCTTTTCTGGCATTTTCAGCACAAATGGTGCTGCATATAAACAGTACAAGCTGCTTGTTGCTGTCCATGTTTATTTTCATACAAAAGCACGTAATAGTTGGTGTTCTCGTGAGATCTATGAGGTCATCTACAGCCAGAATGTTATGAACCAGTCATTCTGTGTACTGTCTATTGTTAGAAATGAATAAATCGGTCAGATAATTATTAGACTTTAATGTGTTAGCAATGCAGTTTAGTAAGATTCAAAGTCTGCTCTAGTCTGCTCTGTTTCAAGGTTAGCAGTAAGCCATGACACCAATTGTTTTCTTGTATTAATCTTGTGTTAGATTTATGTCTGAATGATTGTTTTAGTTAGACACCACGTAACAACAAGCACACACACACACACACACGGAATTCTTCATTTTGTTATGACTAGGTAATACGCAGACATGTCAAGAAGAGAGGTGTCTGCAACAAGTATGCTTCAGTACAAAGCACTGATGGGCTGCAAAAAACCTGTACAGAGAATGTGAAGTTGACATCACACCATGTTGAATTTTGGGTAAATTAACTTTTTGACATTTTTGCAGATTTATTAAAAAAGAAAAACTGAAATATCACATGGTCATAAGTATTCATACCCTTTGCTCAGTATTTAGTAGAAGCACCCTTTTGAGCTAATACAGCCATGAGTTTTTTTGGGAATGATGCAACAAGTTTTTCACACCTGCGTTTGGGGATCCTCTGCCATTCCTCCTTGCAGATCCTCTCCAGTTCTGTCAGGTTGGATGGTAAACATTGGTGGACAGCCAATTTTCAGGTTTCTCCAGAGATGCTCAATTGGGTTTAAGTCAGGGCTCTGGCTGGGCCATTCAAGAACAGTCACGGAGTTGTTGTGCAGCCACTCCTTCGTTATTTTAGCTGTGTGCTTAGGGTCATTGTCTTGTTGGAAGGTGAACCTTCGGCCCAGTCTGGGGTCCTGAGCACTCTGGAGAAGGTTTTTGTCCAGGATATCCCTGTACTTGGCTGCATTCATCCTTCCCTCGATTGCAACCAGTCGTCTTGTCCCTGCAACTGAAAAACACCCCCATAGCATGCTGCTGCCACCACCATGCTTCACTGTTGGGACTGTATTGGACAGGTGATGAGCAGTGCCTGGATTTCTCCACACGTACCGCTTAGAATTAAGGCCAAAAAGTTCTATCTTGGTCTCATCAGACCAGAGAATCTTATTTCTCACCATCTTGGAGTCCTTAAGGTGTTTTTAAGCAAACTCCATGTGGGCTTTCATGTGTCTTGCACTGAGGAGAGGCTTCCATCAGGCCACTCTGCCATAAAGCCCTGACTGGTGGAGGGCTGCAGTGATGGTTGACTTTTTACAACTTTCTCCCATCTCCCGACTGCATCTCTGGAGGTCAGCCACAGTCATCTTTGGGTTCTTCTGTACCTCTCTCACCAAGGCTCTTCTCCCTCGATAGCTCAGTTTGGCTGGATGGCCAGCTCTAGGAAGGGTTCTGGTCGTCCCAAACGTCTTCCATTTAAGGATTATGGAGGCGACTGTGCTCTTAGGAACCTTAAGTGCAGCAATTTTTTTTTTGTAACCTTGGCCAGATCTGTGCCTTGCCACAATTCTGTCTCTGAGTTCTTCAGGCAGTTCCTTTGACCTCATGATTCTCATTTGCTTTGACATGCACTGTGAGCTGTAGGGTCTTAGACAGGTGTGTGGCTTTCCTAATCACGTCCAGTCAGTATAATCAAACACAGCTGGACTCAAATGAAGGTGTAGAACCATCTCAGGGATGATCAGAAGAAATGGACAGCACCTAAGTTAAATATATGAGTGTCACAGCAAAGGGTCTGAATACTTATGACCATGTGATATTTCAGTTTTTCTTTTTTAATAAATCTGCTAAAATGTCAAAAATTCTGTGTTTTTCTGTCAATATGGGGTGCTGTGTGTACATTAATGAGGAAAAAAATGAACTTAAATGATTTTAGCATATGGCTGCAATATAACAAAAAGTGAAAAATTTAAGGGGGTCTGAATACTTTCCGTACCCACTGTATATATATTTGTAAATAAACCAGCACTAAAATCAAGAAAGACGGACTCCTTCCTTACTCAGATCTGTCCAGTAAAAGAACTGGGGTATAACACTAGTGTATTTGCTTAGTTATAAGGTCAGAAACTAAATAAATCTCTACAAGTGTCCAGCGTTAATGTATTTGGAGGTAAAACTGAAAATCAGTACAAAGTTGTTAAAAACTCTTCATTCTAGGAAAACCCTGTGTGTACAACTATGGAAGGTACAGTAGGTCAGAGTTTAACCAGAGAGTTAATTGTGATGAATGCTTACAACAGACAGCAGAGGTAATAATCTTACCAACTGCCTTAATTGTCTTGTATTTTACTAACCTGAGGATTTGTTTAGTACTGGTACTCTTCATTTTTCTTGCCATGCCAGACACTTTGACACAAGATCTCAGCAACAAACTTGGCAATTAGATAAACTCTAATAAGCATGAAGGCATGAAATTCACCCCTCTGGTGAAAAGAACATCAAATAGGTGCAATAATATACCTCTAGTATTTACACATTAAGCATGTCAGATTTACAAAAATCACAGTAGAAATTTAACTGGCATGGACAATTGGCATGTCATGAGTGGTAGGGGCATAAACTAACAGCTGTTGCACATTAGCAAAAATATGCCAAGACAGGTGGATCTCTCACATATTTAGACTGAAACACACACATTAAACATCTTGGATGGGCTGAACATGTATATCTGCCTGGAAACAATGGGAATTTAAAGTGCCCTCCGGCCACCTAGTGAATAGAAGACAAATGACCAAATGTGTGTGCTCCACTAATGAGCACACTCCTATTGTTGAACACAAACTGCCAATTGATTTCACATGAATCTCAAACTAAGGCGAAAAGGAAGGAAAGAACTCTTCAGTTTCGCTGCTGGAGACTTTTGAAGACCTTCCAGATCACAGGAGGGCTCTTTTCATTTAGCAAGACTGTGACGACTGCACACATGCTTCCCTAATGAACCCTTTGTAATGTTTGTTGTGTATCTTGGGGAAGATCTTTGAGTTAAAGCACTGCTCACTGATGCAGACGCAGGGCTTTCTCTGTGTGTGTGTGAGATAATGTGGTTTATAATCTTCATTTATCCATGGAAGGTAATCTAAATGCCATTTTCTAGTTCAGCAAAACTGAGCTTTACATTTGAACAGTTCTATAAATTCAAAATAACAACTACAGTGTATTACTGGTACACCAGTATTTAAACCAGAGAGAGAAATCAGCATGTTTCAATGTGGTCAGAGGAATTGCTGGCAGAAAAAAAGGAAATTCACATTCACAAAAGCAATATGTCTTGACAGTGCTGACATCTGACAGAATAAAGAGGAAGAGTCCAGGAAAAAAAACAATCATAGTATTAGCAGTGTCATGCTATTCAATTTTAAATAATCTCCTGTAATCCTGCTGGAGTATGAATTGCCCCACAAAAAAGGGATAATTTGCATGCAGGAGTCACTGGTGTAAATCTGTCTCAAATTAGCATGGTGCCAATTAGCTTGCAGGACTAGCTGGGAAGCCATAGTAGCTCACCAACTAGCATATCAAGTATTTAATATGTCACCAAGTTTCTAGTACCACCTATTACATGAGAATGTGCACATTTTAATTTCAATGTGTCATTTAATTTTTTTTTTTAAGTATTCTGCTTTTGCTATCAAACCCATAGTCAGATGACCTAGATCAAGTTCATCTGTGTTTTCTGCACAACACACCAACAGATACAGGAGATGTTTAGCTTGAAGCAACACCTGCACGTCAATACAGATTTTAGTCCAACGCATGTATAAGAAACATTAATGTTGTGCAGGAACAAAGTTAAGGATTTTACTTAAATAAGTATAATTGACAAAACATTGATTTGATTTGATTTATTCTTTCAAGCATGTAAAGACAGTTGATATGTCAACACACATAATTTTACACATATCCAACAAATGCTAATCCAATATCAATTTGCTTATACCTAGTACATGCTTGAATGGAGTAGGAAGAAGTCAGACTTATCCAGTCCTACCCCATGACATCATCTTACATCATTGGTTTGCAAGCAGTATCTCTACAAAATAATTCTCTTTCTACACCACACAATATACTAAAAAATTATAACAGTGTTAACATTCTTACATAATTACATTCTTAAATAATTATCTTCTACACCACACAAGTAATATACTAAAGAATTAATACAAAATGTTAACACTCATACACCACACCCACAATGTTCCATCTAATTAATCATTAAACCTGTTCTTGCATATATCTTGATTAACACATACCTTTATATTTATGTTTAAACTCATCAATTCTAGTACTATTTTTTATGTC
>NW_018128139.1:251728-256995 GCF_001952655.1 Monopterus albus
ATATGTGATTTCCAGGAGAATTTGTCATCAATTATGACACCTAGAAATTTAATTTCATGTACTCGTTCTATATTAGCTCCCCCAATTTTCAATTGAAGTTTATTATTTAGTTTACGATTCCCAAATACCATAAATTTAGTTTTATCCAAATTCAGAGATAGTATATTACTATCACACCATTTCTTTATCTTCTCAAGTTCCTGTGAAACCCGTCCAGAGAGTTGTTGTAGGTTTTCACCCGATGCCCATATGGTAGTGTCATCAGCAAACAAAACCACTTTCACTAAATCAGAAACCTTGCATATATCATTAATGTATAGTATAAATAATTTAGGTCCCAAAACAGAACCCTGAGGCACTCCACATACAATATCCAGCTCACTCGATTGGTATTCACCCAACTTCACAAATTGACGCCTCTGTGTCAAATAACTTCTAATCCATTTCAGAACCATTCCTCTGATCCCATATTTTTCTAACTTATCCATTAATAACTCATGATTGATTGTGTCAAATGCTTTTTTTAGGTCAATAAATATTCCCATCGTGTATTTCTTCTCATCCATAGCACTTGTTATGTCCTCCATCAGGTCGGTAATGGCCAAAGATGTCGATCGGTTCGACATTCATTCCATTAAGAAGTTTAAGTCTAAGTTTAAGTGAATTTAAATTCTAAGGGCTTTTCCAACTACAGGCACCTACTGAAACTTAACAAAATGTAATGCTCTACCCAAGTTCTGCGTTAAGTTTCCCCCCGTCCACTTTGTAGGTAGTACAAAAATCACAGGAACACAACGGGGAGGCAGTAGTTTCTGTGTCACCTGCGATTGGTTAATGTCAGTATCTTCACACCTCAACTATTAGCATTACACAGTGTGGAACACACCCTGGATGGTTTAGAGACAAACTGATAGAGGACAAAACATGTTGTTTAAAGGTAACACTTCACTGAGTGGACAGTGGGCTGAGAGGTGTATCTAATGATGATACGAACATCTATACCAAATCTCATGGCAGTCCATCAAATAGGTGTCAAGACATTTCATTCAAGACCACACATCAGCCTCAGCTTAGCACTAAAGAAATCTGAGGATCACCAAAATCATCTGGCTTCCTCCTCTGGTGACTGTGAATGTTTGTGCAGAATTTCATCACAATCCATCCAGTGGTCATTGAGATAACTCAGCCTGGACCATGGTGATGGACTGACTTTTGTAAGTGCCACAACTGCCACAGTGTCATCAAACATCATCAAATATCCATTCAGAATTGAATTATATCAAGTGTCCATATTTTTCTACGTTCTGTGGTTTCATCCTGTATTATGTTGGTTAACTACCCAGGTAGGAAAGACACATGCATTTGGATGGTGTGAGATCCGCAAAAGACACATTTAAGCACCATAAGAACCTTTGGGGCACAGTGACTCTGGACCGTCGCTGGCTGTTCTGTGTAACGTAGCCAATTGCTGCTCTTATTCTCTTCACTGTCCGAATCTCCTCCCAACAGTGCCCCTACAAACCCAGCCACAGCAAGGTGTTTGATGTTATCAAAGGCCTTGTACTTTGGAAGCAGGCAAAATCCAATCACTCATAAGAGAGGTTAATGATTGATGTAATCTTATTGGAGGTAAGGCTGTGGAGGGGACATGATTGATTGCTTTTGTCTGCTACAAGTGTTGCTCTCAGTTGGCGATTCGTGTCCACTTTCATCTGGTGTTTAATCTCTGTGTGAAATGTTCAGACCCCTCCCACCCCCTGCCCCTGGTGCCACCCTAGGACACATCTTTACTGAGAGGGGCTGATGACCCACAAATCTAAGCTGGCTTCGTCTGATCTCATACACCTGTTTAAAATCACTGTCACATTTCTGTCCAAGTCTCATAAAGAGGACAAGACGTCACTTGAAGAACAGCATTCATTCAAATAGCCTGCAGAAATTTTCACTGATGTATCACTACAGCTAATTTAAATCACACTGATGAGGACACAGATGGCACTATATTAGACTGAGTCAGTTGAAGAGGATGGAAAAATATGTGCCTGAATGTGAGCTCTTTAGACTTGAAAATGAAAATACTAAGCAGATTACACTGAAGCTGAAGAAAGCAACAAATCTTATGGATACTTGACTCCTTTAAGGGTATTTTACAAGTAGTAATTGGAACTCCAAGCAAAAGGCTTTTTCCATAAGATTTGGGGTTTTGTGTCATTAGTGTCCAATAGAATGAACCATATTCAGATATACATAAGTCATTAAAGAGGAAGATAGTATGAAATATTTAATTGTACAGATCTCAGAAGATTAGCCTCAGTAAACTCTGATCCACTACTTTATAAAATGGCTAGGTGGAGCCTAATTCAGCATGTGGAGATTATAAAACTTTTAAATTCACGCTAGGCTGTAGTATTTGTTTCAGACAATGCCAGTGGATATTCCACATATGACATTTATCAAATAAGTCGATTTGGGGTTCTTCTGGCAGGGAAAGAAACCAAGAGACAATGTAAGAACTTCCAGATATCAAGGGATAAAGAGGGCTTATTTAAAAATATATTACCACGTAGCTCAAATTAAACCCCTGCTAAATACAGTCACAAGAAAAAGTAAAGGCACTGTTTGCAATTTCCTGGTTTTCTCCATAAATTAGTCATGAAATGTGAACTGATTTTCACCAAATTCATATCAACAAACACAATATTTCTAAGCCGATAAAACACAAACAGTCCTGATCTTTCATGTCCTTATTTAGCACACTCAAAGTCATGGTGTGGTTTAGAACGACCTTGACTTATAAAAACACTCAAACAGTGTGCTAGTCACAAGCAGCATCAGCTGATGTGAGCCAGGCCTCACAAAAAAGAGATCTCAGAAAAAAGAGCTGGAAAGGGTTACAGAGTTGTCTCAAAGACCTTAGATATTCATCAGTCCACAGTTAAACATACTGTCTATAAATATATATGATTTGGTTCTGTGGCTACTCTCTATAGAAGTGGGTGCCCAGCCAAGATCACTCCAAAGACAACACAGAACGCTCGATGAGGTAAAAAAGAACTCTAGAGTAACAGCTACAGACTTGAAGGATTCAGTGGAGTTGGTTAACATCTCTGTTCATGAGTCAACCATATGCAAAATATTGAACAGGCACGGTATCTATGGCAGGACAGCACAGAGGAAGCTATTGGTCTTCATATACAACACTGCAGCAGGCCTGAAGTTTGCCAAAGACCACTGTGACACTCCACAACACTACTGGGAAAATGTCCTGTGGACAGATGAAACCAAGGTAGAACTGTTTGGGAAGAACACACAGCACTACGTATGGCGTAAAAAGAGAACCACGTAGCAACATGAAAACATCACCCCAACAGTGAAGTACAGTGGAGGGAGCACATGCTGGGTGATGCAGCAGAGCAATGCCCCTAAACATCAAAGTAAATCTACTACAAAAGGCTTCAGGGATGCAAAATCCTCCTTTTGGAGTGGACTGGTCAGAGCCCAGACCTCAGCCCAATACAGGTGCTGTGGAATAATCTGAAGAGAGCTGTTCACACCAGATGTCCTAAGAATATAACTGAGCTGAGGCAGTTTTGTGAGGAAGAAAGGTCCAGACCTCCTCCTGAATGTTGTGCAGGAGATGATGTTAGGGTGTAGGACTAGATAAGTCTAACTTCTTCCTACTCCGTTCAAGCATGTACTAGGTATAAGCAAATTGAAAATATTTTTGTGGACATGTCTGGAATTATGTGTGATTACATACTGACTGTTGTTACATGTTTGAAAGAATAAATAAATAAATAAATAAATAAATAAGATATGAAAGATCACGACTGTGTTTTATCAGCTCAGAAATATTGTGTTTGTTGATATTTGTGACTTTGGTGAAGATCAGATCACATGTCATAACCAATTTATGTAGAAAACCAGGAAACTGTAAACAGTGCTACTAGTTTTTCTCGTGATGGTCTATGTAACCCAGACTACATAGCAATTTAGAAAACTACAGTATAGAATGCCACACTTCAGATAACCAATGTACTGGGAGACCAACAGCATGTTGGAGAGCCTGTGGGGCAGAGACAGTGCACCATTATCATGTGTTTTAGGACTGTCCTGGGATTTCCATCTTCTGGACAGCTATCTGAGACAGTCTGGAGAAGGTTTTAAAAACTAGAATTGAATATTGTACTTAGGCAGGATGCCACCTGATCTCCATGGCCCCTCTGGATTGTACATGTTCAGAATAATGTCAAAATAATGTTGGTTGCCATTAAAAAAGCCACAACCAAAAATGGTCAGGAAGTGATTGGTTATCAGACTGGTTTAATGTGATACATGGCAATTTTATGATGGAGAAACCAACGTTTGCTTTAAGACTTAGGACAAAAATATCTGACAAGCAGTTATCAGATTTTGTGCAAGATGGTACCGACTTTACCGTAATCTCTCTGGTTTGCTGCTACTAACAGTAATGGATTAGAATGGATGGATAAGTCAAAATAATTTGTAAAAATCTTTTTTGATTTCACTTTTCTCTTTTGTGTTGTGTGTTAACATGATGGGTTGTACAACTTAAAAGTGATTGTGAATGATGATTGGGATTTGTATCTAATCCTAAAAAAAAGTTCTTTTAGTGCAAAATGATGCCACACATTTTACACATAAGGCTCATTACTTATAAATTTCTATGTTTGATTTGATTTGATTTATTTATTCTTTCAAACATGTAACAACAGTCAGTATGTAATCACACATAATTCCAGACATGTCCACAAAAATATTTTCAATTTGCTTATACCTAGTACATGCTTGAACGGAGTAGGAAGAAGTTAGACTTATCTAGTCCTACCCCCTAACATCATCTTATCATCATTGGTTTGCAAGCAGTATTAATACATGTATAATTTTGTTCTACATCCACACTCCCACCTGATTAATCATTAAGCCTGTTCTTGCCCATATCTTGATTGACACATACCTTTATATCTGTGTTTAAACTCATCAATATTCTTACTGCTTTTTATGTCCATACCTAAATTATTCCATAGTTTTACTCCACTTATCGAAATACAGAATCTTTTCTTGGTTGTACGTATAGCATGAATTTTATAATTTAACTGACCCCTTAGATTGTATCCCCCTTCCTTTCATTAAATAGTTTTTGAATTCCACCAGGTAATAAATTGTTCCTGGCTTTATACATAAACACAGCAGTCTTGTATCCCACTAAATCAAAAAATTTTAACAATTTAGACTGTATGAAAGCT
>NW_018128139.1:258515-266192 GCF_001952655.1 Monopterus albus
TAATATTGTTTCTTACATCTCCTCAGGATCTCAGTTAATTTGTTCTTGTACGCCTTATATTTTGCTTCCGTCTTTTTTGATGTCTTTTATGAATCCTTGTATAATGCATTCTTCTTTTTACATGCATTCTGTAATCCCTTACTTATCCATGGTTTCTTGCTGTAATTCCTTTTGTTTTTATACTGCTTACGTGGGCAGGTCCTGTCATATACTTCCTGAAATATATGTAAAAATTGTTCATATGCTTTATCTAAATCTTCCTCTCTATATACTGCTTCCCATTCCTGCCCCATTAATTCCTCCTTAAGCCTCCGTACTGTTTGTTCATTAATCACCCTCCTGTAGTACAGTTTTGCTGTTTGCCTTTCTTTTCTAATATGGCAGTCATAAACCAGAAATACAGGCAGATGATCAGTAATATCATTTATAAGTAATCCACTTGTCATTTTGCTTTCAATATCATTGGTAAATATATTATCTATTAGTGTTGCATGCTGGGCTGTTACTCTACTTGGTTTTGTGATTTTTGGGTATAAACAGCATCTGTGTAAAGTGTTGATAAACTCCTCCATTCCTGTGTGCTTGTTAGGGTTTAACAAGTCAATGTTGAAGTCGTCTTTGTTTTAATACAAAGACTTTATGATGCCAGTGTGAACTCTCTGTGGCAGTTCATCAACATAACGTATGTTGTCTGTTTTGATGTAACATTACAGAAAACACAATTAAAGCAATTGCAAAGAAACCCCAGTAACCCCAGCCCAGACCCTTCTCAATGAGGACACATGAACAACAGTCAACAACCAGCAGAGTGAAACTATAATGTCTGTTATTCTGCAATATTTACATAAAGTTTTGCAACACTGGCCACATAACCTACTAGTCATGCCAGTCCAAGTAAATGGGTCAGTATGCCTCAACCAAAGTGCTGGTTGGGTCATCAAACTCAATCTGTATCCTGGAACTCTTCAAAATTTTCAATTCCATAGACATGGAAAGCAAAAGGTCCAGCAATACTGGCAGTGTTACGAGCAACCTTAATGTGAAGACCTAATTGTTTCGGCAAAGAGCCTTCGTCAGGGTCTGTTGCTCCAACCACTGCAAATGTTGCTGAACATTTTGCTTTCCAGTTTGTTTTTCCCTTGTTTGTGCACCTTGAAGTGCCAGAATTTTTTCTGTAATTCCATAAGCATGGCCACTGCATCACACATGCAAACATTAGCCAGGTGTGTGGAGGCATGAAAGGAGGCAGTAGGCTTGCTCGTCTCATTCAGGTTCTCTTTCTTTGATTCTTCACACAGCTACTTCTATCACTTTTTGTCTGCACGACCAAGTGTATTCATAGAATATCTTTCTGAGACTGTATGAGAGCATGCACAGTGACCCAGGTTCGAAAGATTCTCATGTCTCATCCCTCTCTATGAGGTTTTGGATTCCGGCCTCTAAGAGTGGCTGTTCAGAATGTTAACACTGTTTCACTTGTGTTGTCAGATGTGTAAATGTCAGCAACATGTCAGTCAATAGATGATCTTGACAACAGATGAGCTACTGTAGTTGCTAAAACCATTTCAAGTATACTCCTGGCCTAACACTGTCACTGTTGCCACATACAAAATGATGTGATATGTTAAAAGCTAAACTGCAAGTCAGCAAACTGATCACATGGTGTCTGCTATACAGCAATATGGCTATTAAATTAGCTAACATTAGTCAACATAAACCACTGGTACTGTGACACTAAGCCCCTGAGTAGATTTTTTTAGAAATCAACTTTTCATATGTGAGAAAAACTTTATTCACAGTCAGGTCAACTGTGCGGAGTTTACATGTTCTCCCTGCGTAGGTTCTCTCCGGTTGCTCCAGCTTCCTCCCACAGTCCAAAGACATGCAGCTTAGGTTGACTGGCGACTCTAAATTGCCCGTATGAGTGAGTGTGTATGTGTGTGTGGTTGTCTGTCTCTAGACTGGCAACCTGTCCAGGGTGTCAGCTGGGATTGGCTCCAGCCACCCCAATGACCCTCTTCAGGATAAGCGGTATAGATAATAGATGGATGGGAAAAGTCACAGTCTTGCTTCAAGTGTTAAATGATGTATACAGTAATATATATGGTGTTTATTTCCTTTGGGGCGTAATCATTTTTTCTTTCCTGTTCTGATTAGCATCTCGGCCGCTGAACTCCCATAGGAAGGAATATTTAGAAAGGTTCTGATTTTCATGTCAACTTTTTTTCTTTAGCAAAACGAAAGTAGATTATAAAAACAATGACGAAAATCTAATTGGGAGGAATTAAACAATGATTAGAAATGGAGCTTGCAGGGGTACTGATGCTTTTTGCTTCTCTACAGCCTTGTACACACAGTCACAGGTTTGTGGCTTCAAGAACTCCTTTCCTCTCCTGCAGCCTTGGCATCTGAGCCCAAGCAACTGAAACAAGGCAGTGAATTTATCACCAGTGACTAATGCAATTACCTTGGGAGTAGCCACGTGACAAAAATCAATATGACACAAACCACTCAGCCATCGACTCTCATCCATGACAAAGTGCACTGGTGTCTTTCCATAGAAAGGAGTGGATTATTGGACTTTGTGAGCCCCTTAGTTTTTGATTTATTGTTGGGTCACTGCAACATTATAAAAGAGGTATTGTTTTACAAGAGGGGGAAGTAATGAATGTACTGCTGAAGTTGCACCTATGGAGAAAGCCAAGACAGAGAGACTGCCTTTATTAACTCATCTAGACATGACTCATTCTCAACTGGGATCGAAGAGAAGGGAAGGGGAGTGAGCTCGACAGCTCTCACCTAGTGCTTTCCATTTGACCGAAGCTTCTCATGCTGCCCAGCAGGGGGCCCCAGTGAACTGGGTACAGCACTACAGAAATCTGATTTGAGCAGCAGGTCTGTGCCTTCATCTCTGCGGGACAGACTCAAGTCCAGCCCTGGCCAGAAACTCAGTCTATTCTAATGGTACCTCACAGAAATTTCACTAGAGATACAAACAGCTTACAGTAAACTGCTGTTGAACAGATGTGTTTCTATTATTTAGCTTTACACCACTGCTAGTTTAATGCAATAGAATAGGTGTACCTAATAAACTGCCAACTGAGTGTAAGGCACTCATAGGGTTTTGTGTTTCCTGTTCTGTATGTAATGATTAGAAAATGTGGTGGGATGCAACCCAGTGGAGTTAAAAGAGAATATAGCAAAAAACCAGTTAATGAGGGGGAGAATGAAGAGAGTGCAGCTGAGGAAGCATTTGAGTGAGCTCACACTGTGGTGGAATCAGTGGGATAAAGAGATGGGGGAAGAAGCTGGGGAGTAATAGATTTTACCTGCTTGGCCACACTTCCCACACAGCTCCAGTCTCAGCTCTTGTGTTTTCTGTTTTAATAGGGGGAAAAGGGTGAAGTCAGCAAAAACAAAATGCCGCCATTAAATCATCTGCCCAGATCCTGTGTCAAAGCTGTAATGGGAAACGCACTCATCATCGGAAAGGTTACTGCTTTCCAGAACCTCCTTTTGAGCTTTTCTCTCTCTTTATCCCATGGCCACTCATCTTTGTGCACCTCCTGGCCTCATTCTCATCGCCTAAACAGAAACCAGATGTGTCTGAGCTGATCTCTGGTTAGCCGACTGCTGTTTGGTCCCCAAAGACTCTGGGGTTGAGGCTGAGGGACTGGGGCGGCTAAAATTCACAACGGTATGCTGGTTCCATCTCATAGAGAAGTCACAATGTTAAAAACCAAAATGTATCTCAGTTTAAAGAACAAAGGCTGCCCATCCACCTGTAGACGATTGTCACAGTATGCTGCCAAATCTGATCTTGGCTTTCTACCACAGTACTGACTGGACTGTCCATCAAAAAGTCACACAGCAAAATATCTCAAGAACCACTGGCAATTTGCCCATCATACTTTACACACCAGTCACATCTTCTGACCTTCATCAGTGTTCAAGGATTGTTCAGTTATGATGAAAAATATACATTAGAACTGAACCACATTCCCCGATGAAGGACATAAGATGTATCTAAAAGTTCCAGAAAATTACAAGTAATTAAAATAGCCAGATCCGCTGCTAAGAATATTTGTAAAATTTCCAAGGACATGAAATGTGTCATTCTGATATCATTACCAACCTCCTTTAACATTTGGGCCCAGCCAGGACATATACGAACTGTACTGTATTGGTACATACAGTATGTCTGCAAAGACGTGTGTAAATCACGTACGTGCCTAAATCAATAACAGAAAGACTCTAAGATGGCTACAAAAAGCGCTTGCAAGCTGTGCTGGGGGGTGTAGTAAGAACTGACTAATTTGGGTGCCCAAATTTTAGCAGGACACAGCAATGTCTATTCGCTGCAGTTGTATTTACTTGTCTTCACTTCTGAAATTAACAAAATATGCCAGTTTCTCAGAGGTGCCTAAATGTTTGCATGGGACTATATGTGAGCGTCGCATATCATTTTTGTTAGATTTTAATCTGATACACACACACACACACATACACACACAAAATTCTTGTAGAACTACTAAAGAGTGCTTTTTTGTTTTGGCAGCTTTAGTAGCTCATGCTCTAAATCTACTTTCCAGAATTTTTATTCTCTAATCAAGTTCATAAAACAAAATCAAGATCTACTGTCAACTTTGAAGTATTTGGTCACTGCAACATTAAAACGGCAAAACGAAAGATACTGGTAATCAGTAGCTACAATACAAATAATCTGTGCTGATCAAACCTAGTCAGTGACTGCCACAAGAGAATCCAGCAGATCCAGTGACAGAATTCCCCCCCCCCCTCACCACTTCCCTGGTGATAAATCACAGATGACAGAGGGCATTACACGCACAAACGGGCCACCGCTGCCGCACCTTTCCAACAATTAATTAGCTGACTGACACTCATTTATCACTGCAGCAATAAGGTGAAAAAGTCAAGAGTTTATTAAAGCTCCACTTAATTTTCAAGAGCTATAGGCCAGAGGCTGAAACACTTCACACACACAAAAGCAGCAATACTCAGATTCTTACTTCATACAGTAACACAGTAAGACAGTACACATTCAGAAATATTCCCTTAAACGCGTGTCTGTAAACAAATGTTTGGCAAATAAAAAAAAACATGGTACAAGATTACATCACAAATCCGAGTTCAACTCTGTTCACAACACAAACCTATGATATATAATCACATATGTAGGCATAAAAAAGATGTATGCTTGGCCTCTTTAATAAATACTGTACACATTGTCATACTACATACAGTATCTACCTGGCATTCAGATTCTACAAGACCACGTCAAATTATTGTTCAGATCTGAGTAAATAGATACAGCCATGCACTGGAGAACTGACACACAGTCTTTGAGACTGACTATGAATGATGTGAAAGAACTGGTCATGAGTCAGCAAGTCATTCTGCACCAAGATCTCATCTCTAAAGACGAACCCACTGCAGTGGTGTTTGTGGACACACCCCAGAGAGGCAAAAAGCAGTAAATTCCGTGGGTTTGACTCTTCCCAAAAGCATGCATATCAGGCGCTGGATAGGCAACAGAGTGACATATGAGGGCAGAATGTGACACTTTTTCACTTGCGAGCCCTGACAGAGCAGCAAGCAGCTGTTGTTTTGACAGCACTGACTATGGGCCACCTGGGACATGGAGACAAAGCTGGATTCTTTCTGAGGACGTGTTAGTTTAACTGTCACTTTAAGATACGGAGACAGAGGAAGACTTCTAAAGACCTAAAGCCACTAAAGACATTTGGACTAATAAGTATTTGCTATTACCAGCAACTGCAACTACACTACTTCGCACTAGAAATGCTTTATGGTAGCATTACTTTACTGCTACACATTATACACCAGAAAGAGTTGGCTTTTTTTTCTTTACACAACATGGACTCTGCTTAATAGTGCTGGTCCTCCACTTAATTAAAAACACAACACTCATGTCTGAGAAATCCTAGGTTCAAGTGCATCTTGCAGTCAAGCAAATTCATACTGAAATCCTACTGTAATTAGTACCAATAACAAAAAATTTTGTTGCTCTACAAGATTTTTATGTTATATGCAGGTGTGCACCTAGAGGCACAGAGAGAATTAATTCGGGGTCCTAAGTCAGACGATGCAAAAATCAGCTGTCACATAGAGTGCAGCAGTTTAATGACTAGCACTGTGAGCAACATGATGGACAAGCCAACAGTCTTTTACTCATTTCCTACAGAGTGAAGCAACCAAACCAGGACTTCCTGGAACTGAACAAGACTCCTTGGAAGAAGAGTTCTATCAAAAATAGGACATTCCTGGCTAAACAAAGGACTAAAAAAACAAATCAACACAAAAAACACTGCTGCCATGTGAGTGGCCAAGATGCTTCTCAGCTTTAAACCATGTTTTTGCAGTCGAACCCAGTCTAAAAGACTCCCCCCCAACAACAAAAAAACAAGAAAACAGACACTTCCTGTAGAACATTAACCAAGTTACCAAGTTAGTGTGTACAAGCTAACAGTCCAACATTAAGTAAACATTACTGGCTCAAAACAGACTTTCAGGACTTAGATTTCACATTTTAGATTCATACATTTCCTCTCAATTTTTGTTGGACAGTAGCTGGTCTGGTTTGGATCAGAAGTGGTTGTGGGGTGGCGTGACGATGGATGTTCTTCAGCCTGACCCAAGTGCCTTTCTTCAAATGCCTCAATTTGCCTCTTTCTGTCTCTAAGCCAACGGTCATCTGTCCCGAGTTTTTATGGGAGGTGAGGTGGCTGCCCCGGCTCTCACAACCTGTGCAATGCAAAGATAGAAAGAGTCAGGGCAGCACACCTCACACCCCGACCAGCAACCCTCACAACTTAAATGCTGCCTCAAGAGCATGACAAGAAAAACACAAACACTTTGGTATTCAAGTGTTCTGATTTTTTAAATCTACTTTCATGACAGTGGTCTTGCTATGAACATGGTACAATACAGAAGGCTGTTACTAATAGACAACACAGATGTAAATGAAATGTATATTAGGTGTTTCTTTTCTTGTGCAGATCTGATTTTACCTTGGCTTCTCCTCGAAGCTTCATGTCTACACATACAGCTAAGTATTGCAAAAAATAAGTGAGTACAACAATGACCTAACATAGTACATCTTAATTTTGGCATTTTGTACATTGTGGCAGCACTAACGTTAACAGTACAACAACATAGTCGTGTCATACTGAAAAAGGTACTGCTCTTCTCTATTTAACAAGAACACATTTACAAAATACATCCAAGTGCTTCTACTCCATGTTTTTGGTAGTACTGTAGTCTTTTTTGTATAATTGTTAAACAATCAAAAAACATGAAAGTAATTGGAACGTAACCCTTCCTGTTTATATTTTTCATTAAAAGCTTCCCTAGAAATAGAAGGATTTAGGGATGCAACTAATTTAATAGTAATTTATTTTCTTAACTGATTAATACCCCAATGATTTTCCTGATTACCTGATTTATCTTATGGCCTTGAAAAGGTCAGAAAATAATGAACATTTCCAAGAGCCCACAGTAACATATTCACAGAATATTCTGCATCTGGGGGGATAGATGGGGAAGAATACCGCACTCAAAAAGGTTCGACTCATGTTTCAAAATTCAACACGGCTTCAAGTTATCACAAAGCATTGATGGTTTCAGGGAGACAAT
>NW_018128139.1:266218-286881 GCF_001952655.1 Monopterus albus
TAGAATGCCAATGTCAAAAAAGAATCCTGTTTATTAGATGCCTGACACTAGAAATCCAAAGAAAGGAGCAGAATAAATTGTGCTCTTCAGTACATCTTAATGAACTGTGCAAATGTATGTGGCAGGTCAATATAGTGGGCCTATGGAGAAAACACCGTCAGCTCCCTCATTCTGCAGAGCCCAGGCGGCCAGAGACTAATGAAGACTGAACTTTAATCATCAGGAGGATATGGCTACCTTACGAGACACACACACACACCACACACACACAGAGGACGTCTATTAACCCACCCCACAGCTCCTTCTCTAAATCACACACATACACGTTGCCTCACCTCACTAGGTTTTCGTTGTCGCCTGGTCCTTTGCAGGTTGTACACTCAGTCCTCGTGTCGTCAGCTTTGGGTTTTTTCTGCATTGCAGACTGTCGTTGTCGGCGTTCCCGTGGCAGTGGTTCCTATGGAAACACGGGTGATTAGAATGGTGAGCTGTATGGGCACTTGTTAGTGGTTAGGAGGTAAAACGGAATAAAATGTGGGGAAAGATGGAAGCAGTATTTCTGGTATACAATTCATGAAAGTGACTATAAGGATGTGAATTCTTTACAGTCAATACTGAAAGTTCTGAACTTGATAAAACAGTTTTAGACTGTTCTTATGGGATTTTTGTAGTGACAGGTATATTTTATTGACAGCCATGATCATTAAGAAGATTTTACAGAAGAGGAAAGCGCTAGCAATCAAATTACTAGTAGGAATTTGTGGTTGTGATGTTTAAATCATGTGACCGTGGTGTAGTTTGTTTATAGCTTAAAGATAGGCTTTTGCTTCTGGCGGTTGTATTTGGGCTTCAAAAACCATAAAAGTGGTGTTATCTTCCTGAACAAAACATAGACGTGTCATAAACCGTTGTTTGTCACAGAGCTTATTTTCTGCAATAGTCCAAAAGCCTGTAAAAAAATCTCCATGGTTTTTTTGTTGAGCAAACCAGGGTGATGGAAACTTCTGGGTTGGCCTACAAAAAATGTCATTCCTATGGCACTCTGTTTGTTGTGTCTTGTTGCTCTTCTTTCCTTTTCTCTCCCCTCTATCCATTCACCCCAACCGGTCAAGGCAGAAGGCCGCCCACCAAGAGCCCGGGTCTGTCAGAGGTTTCTTCCTTGTTGTAACCAAGTGCTGCTTAAGGTGGGTTTGTTGGGTGTTTCTCTATAATAATAATTGTAAGGTCTAGACCTTACTATGTACAGTGTCCTGAGATGATTTATGTTGTGAATTTGCACTTTACACATAAAAATGAATTGAATTGGACTAAAACTTTAATGATTTCTGACAAAACTGGCAGAAACATTGGAGTAATGTAACATATAGGAAGGATCTGAGTTAACTCATTATAGGAAGTCCCAATTCCAAAGGCTATAAAAGTGCTGTAAGGAAAGTGTACCTAAACCTGTCAAAACTCAGACACAAGAATAAAAGAATAAAGAAAATAATTTTTCTCCTAATTAAAAAAGGCTGTGTGAAGGCCAAATCTGTTTCCAGACAGTCTAGTTAAAGTGGCAGAGAAGCATTTTGGAAGCTATTTGTTCACTGATGATGGATTGACGATGGACAGATGAGAAACAGCCAAGAGAAAGCAGTTTGGAACTACAGGTAATCGTGCTATTGCTTGAAATCCTCTGCAGTCTGCCTGCTGTGATCCAAGGAATACCAGGTTGTGTGCATTATGGTTAAAAAATCTTAAGTGCCAGTGCAGGGAAATCAATATATCCTTCATTTTTCTCATGCCATTTCTCCAGTCACCTGAGGTCACACAACACATGACCACTCAACTTCATATATACTTTCTTGTATCAAGGGTCATGGTTAAGTTTCTCTCTTATTAACCCTGCTTCTTTCCTTTGACAGTGTCTAACCTCCTCCCTTCTTGAAAATGACTCCAATGTTACCTATGATTCCTTTGAACATATAGTATCTCTACTGCCACATCTTCAACCCTTCATCTTAAACAAACACAAAATTATATGAAACACAAATATGTAAATCTCAGTGTATGATATGCACACAAAAGAATCAGCACAAGCCTATTCCACATGATCACTTACCAAAACCTTTATAAATCTATTTTGTTAGCCAATTTTGTAAATGCATTCCATTCATTAAACATTTAATGAAAAAGATCATTCAGAGATTTGGGCTCCCAGAAAATGTCAACTGTGACTGAGGCAAAAGCATGTTCCCTATCCACAATCTTCAGGTCAGCTGAAAATATGAACAGAAAAGCTGAACAGAACAGACAAAGATACATCTTAAATGGCTTTAAACTTTGGAGTTAGTGCTTTTGGCTATAAGATGCACACCAAACAAAGCCACAAAAGCACACTGCATTTAACAAAGGAAAAAAAATGGAGGATATTATCTTGTAATTATGACTTACTATTTCATAATTATGAGACCCTGATGAGAAAAGATCTCATAATTACAAGAAAAAGATCTTGTAATTATGAGAATGCAGGAGTTGGTACATTGTAGAACTTGCCTGAAAATCATCAGGTTTTAACAAATTCTCTATTATTAAAGTAATTCAGTGACAGTTGTCAGGACATCCAAGAGTACATAGCAAAACTAGACGATAAAATCTAATTCGGCATACTTAGCGTTCCAAAACGTAAACCAATATAGACTACAAACGGGCCTCAAAGTTGCTGCGTACAGTAAAACTCACTAGGCTACATGTACTGATCAAGACTTAGAAATCTTCACAACATGTTTGAGAAACACTGGCTTTTTAATGATTTCTTCGGTAGTAACATAATTCTCTCAGTAGAAAGGCACATATCAGAAATGAACTGATAATAGTTAATGTGGCAAATTTAGTGTTCTAAAACATAAAAAAGATATAAACTAAAATTGGGCCCAAGCTGCAGCCCACAGTAACTCACATCTGTGGCAACATTATAGCCCACTAGCTGTTTCTTGTAAAAGTACGATCTGTGCACACGACTGAACTGTACTGTTTAATGTGACATTTTCCAAAATACAATGCAAAAAAGCTCTGATATTTAAGCTCATATTCATTATAAAGATAGCCCAATAGTCTATAGGATCTAGGGTATTGGATCTAGGCAGTTAAATCACGCAGCTTATAATGCCTCTGTCTTCTTAAACAGCAACAATAACAGTCTATTAATAGATCCCAATCTCTGGATCTCATAATCACTGAATTACTCTAATACTAAAGAATTCATTAAATCCTGATGATTTTCAGGCAAGTTGTGTAGCGTTCCAATCCCTGAATTATCTCATAATTACGAGATCTTTTCTCACAATTATGAGCTCCTGATCTTGTAATTATGAGATAGCAAGTCATAATTACAAGATAAGATCCTCCATTTATTTTCCTTTGGTGAATGCAGTGCACTTCTGTACAAACTCTGCTAGCCTTAGCCCTCACAAAAGTCTGATGAGCAGAGCAATGCCGATGCATACAGGTTCCAGTCCACTCAACAGGTACCCCACATCATACATAGGTTAAGTAACTTTTCTGCACCTTGTGTTCTTTACGCCAGCAGATTGCAGAAAATAATAAATTTGCTTTTTTGTCACATGCATGTTTGGTATACAAATGTAAAGAGGTCAGAGCAAAATCTGAAGCAAGATTATTTTAATTTATCAATCAGCAGTTAATAAATTCATTTTTGAAATAAAATTTAAAAACCACAATATATCTCGAGGTTTTGATAGCAAAATTCTATTTAACATACAGTATGCTCTATTAAGTGAACTTGAGAGACAAAAGTAAATTTGAAATTTTGTAAATCCACTGGGTGCTAAATCATTTGAACCAACTTAGGGCTCCTCCTGAGTCCTGAAACTCTTCACTCTAGCTGCAATCACCTGCTCTGTTGCATGGTCCATGAAGTACGGTCTCCTGTCTGCATCAGAGTGTGGCGCATGCACATGCACATGCACATGTTAAACAGGAACCCACCGCTACTCTTCCTCTTATGGTCAGATGACTGGTTAGACAAACTTAGACAATGAGTGTCACACCGTGTGTGCACCAGAAGTGTTTTTCAGCTGTGTTTTTGAGACACGTGTGTAACCAACAGGCTCATATTTTCTAGCTCACATATCACTGGCGCTTTATGTGTGTAATCGCAACCTTTTATGCTTGGCTCAGAAAGGCAATCAGAGGCAGAGCAGGGGCAATTCCTCACAGAATACATCTGTGTGTGTGCGTTTCAAACACAGACATAAACAGATGCAGGGCGCCCACAGTAGAGACGCTCAGGATACTGTTTTATTACATGGATTACTTGCCAAATGGAAAATGTACCCACATTTGGCGCCTGGATGGTTTTAATTTCAGACCGTGTTTGCCTTATCTTGCCTGCTTACAATACCCATCTCACAGCTAAGGTTTAAGGATGAACTGTGTGTTCACTTTGAGTACATATAAATCAGTGATGATGAATTTAATTTGCTTAAAATCATTCTGTATTAATGTAGTACGAAAGGTACTCTCTTCTGCAGCATTCAGGGGCTGTAAAGTTCTGTTCAGGTTAGTGCAAAACTCTCAGATTAAGCATATGTCTTAAGCATATCGTAACACTTCCATTCTGGGTAAAGAAGAAAGAACATACCGTATTTGATCTATTATACCATATTTATCACTTTTTTCTGATAGTATACATTTTTTGTTGTTTTGTTTTTGTGGATACAATCTCAGATAGTTAGCTCTGTAGGGCAGGTTGAGGCATTTTTACATTTTATAGTGTAAGTAGATAAGTAGATAAATTTCTCCCACACAATGCTGTAGTGATTTCTCTGACTCTATATTAAAAAACTTGTAATAAAAACATTCAGTAAGATTTCAAGGGTAGATGACATTCATCAACTGATACCTTAATTTTAATAAAATGAACACCACAGCAAATATGAGCAAGATAATAAGCTGGCCTAAGTCAAATAAACCTGAATTTCTAAAGTAAGTAAAGGAGGTCAAAAACGCAAATACCAGTGAGGGTAAAGAGCAGAGGTGAACTAGCTCATGAAGCATTTGAATATGTCAATAACATGTAACCTAGCAGCAGCAGCAGCACAAAGTTACAAACCTCAATTTTATCTTCTCTATCTTCACAGATCGGAAGTCTCCTCCTCTTCTGTCCTCTGGTTCTCTGTGAAACAAACATTTCTCTTTTAAGCAGTGGTCAAAATCATTATTCACTACAACTTTAAAATGAAATTTTCATTTTCTTCTGATTCAGTCAACACCTTTTTGAGACAGGGGCATGGGTGTAATTTTCCTTCTTTAAACTTTCAGTTTTATTTCATCACAAAATCTCTGTAAAGTGTGCCCTCAGACTGTCTGGCTTTTAAAATCAAAGTGGGAGAAGCTCTGAGTTGATAAAAATAAGAATCCAAGAATAAGAATCTCTTTTGACACTAACAGCAATAAGCTTTACCAGCTGCATTATGTTCTTGGTGAACTTGTTCACCTGGATTTTAACTTTGAACAAACATATACCTACCATCTGATTTATAAAGTCATTGTTAACCGAAGAGAAAGATCTTTGTTTGGTAGTTTATGTATTTTTTAACATCTTGAATCTTTAATGACATTCCATATTTCGTGACAAGCAAAATCTATTTGTCACACATTACAGTAGATGGATGCCATAAAAGGAACAGGCACCACCATCTTTGTTGTCAGTAAGCTCACTTTTAACCCTGGGAATGGCTGCTCTTGCTCAGTTTTGGATATTTTTTTTAACTAATATTTGTTATAAAACAAATCTTGACAAAACATGAACATACTCCTCCAGATGGCAGCAAAAAGCATTTGGCCAAGTTGTGTGTGTCAGACTTATGGCGACATGTCCACAATGTGATGAGCTACACCTGAGGTTACTCTCCTAGCGGGACCTGTGTGAACTTGACGGAAACATACATCTTATATAAATTACCTTGGAACTAGTTGGTTAAAAGCAACTGCAAAAAAAGGGGATGAAAATGGTAGACAAGTGAGGTGAGCTCAAGGATCATTTGTTTGCATAATGAGCTAACCTGCCCAAATCTAGGCATCCATATTTTGCAGAGACTTATCATAGAAGACTCAAAGCTGTAACTGGTAGCACAAATTTCTAAAAACAATGTACCCTGTTGGCACTGTGGGTTACCCCAATGTAGATTAATGGGAAAAATCGCTATAGTCTTCATTTTAAACTTACAATTATAACACAAAGTGTGAAAATAGGGGTCTGAATACTGAAGCCACTGTGCACTGGCTTGAAGAACCCCTGACTTCACTGTTCCCCCATATCTGAATTCAAATGTACTATACACTTTTGGACAGGGGAACACATTCCTCTCAAATAATATGATGGAAACACCGATGGCTCACAAGAAAAAGCCTGTAAGATGTCATTTAGACTGTGAGGAAGCTGAGCTGATCAATCCAGATGATCCAGAACATTACTCTGTCAACACTACCATCTACATAAGGTCTGAGGTGTGATTTCTCCTCAAAAGCGACTGAAAAGAGCATGAAAGGGAATAAAATTTAACATCGCCTTCTTGTTGCTAGCAAGCAAGTGCTAGAGCTGCTGGGAAGGTTTAAAAGGGGAAGAAAAATGGATAACATATTTAAACAGATTGTGAAAACAATTCCATCTGTCCCCTTTGGCTCGCCACCACTCGCCAGATGGAGCACTTATCATTAAGAATGCTAACTGCAAGAAAGCTGCCAGTTGGCTCCTTCTAACCATTTCTCATGCAACTGCAGCACCAAACAAAAAGCCCAACATTTCTGAATCTACATTTCTACATTATAGTAGTGTTAAGTTAATCAATAAGGCCAGGGAGTGCAGTTCAGTGTAAAGCTCCTCAGCCACACCGCACAGCTAATCTCAACCGCTACTCAGGTGCAGGCAATTTGTAAGTCCCAGGCTAAAACAATCTTAATTACGTACATCAGTGCATCTTTAACAACCATTTGAATCATTTCACGCAGGCCTGGAGAAATTAACAGAGCACAGGAAATGGTAGTAACTAGATGTATTTACTCAATTCTCATCATTTCCAACTGATAAATAGACTATATTGATATGAGATATTTTAATGGCAACACTATGGTGGGCTCTGGCAGCAGTAAATCATATCCTATTAGGAGGAGCATTTTATTGCCACCTTCAGTTAACCTCTTGAACCCTAAATTCACCCTTAAAATTCCACTTATTTGCTTGAACATTAAAAAATAGCTATAACATTTACATCAAATGAATGGGGTATTTTAAAGGGACTTGTTAGAAATTAATAAACCAGTCAGATAATTATTAGACATTAATGTGTTAGTAATGCAATTTAGTAAGATTCAAAGTCTGCTCTAGTTTGCTCTGCTTCAACATTAGAAGACAAAGTTGATTCTGAAAAGTGTACCTTAACACCAGTTGTTTTCTTGTATTAATCGTGTTAGAATTATGTCTGAATGTATGTTTTAGTTACACATCACGCATACAACATACACACATGGAATTCTTCATTTTGCTATGTCCAGCTGCTCCAAGCCTGTGGAGCTCTAGATAAGAGAAGGAGACGCCGGACTGTCTCCAACTCGTAATGTTTTTATATCTTTTTGTGTAAAGGGTTAGCCCAAAACCATATAAATGTATTAGGCTCTTTGTCCTGGGAGACTCCTTTCTTCCAGCAGTTGTCTGGAGCAGGGAGCTACCCGGGTTGTGTTTCTGTAACTTTTATTGTGGCTTTTAAAATAAATCAGCACTAAAAAATGAAGCAAGTCGGACTCTGTCTTCATTCAGATCTGTCCAATTAAAGAACTGGGGTATAACAGACTTTTAACTATTAAGTCATTTGACTGACATGCTTAAGTCATTTTATTAAGTCATAAAAGATAAGGTAGAAATGAGTCCTGACACAATGATTTAAATTAAATAAATCATTAAAATAAGGAGTTGCATACATACATGTATATTTGCCCCCTTTTGAGTCAATATTTAATCAAGGTATGTTTTGTCACGTTTACATTTAGCCTACATGGATAAGCCATTCTTCTGCTCATGTTGGTAACAGCCATATGTAAATTCTGCCACAAACTCTGGACTGGATTAAGGCTTAGACTTGGACAGTCATTAACATCAATATTGTTGTCACCCACAAGACTAAAGTTGAGAGATATTACTACCATTCTCCCCCTCAACTGGGAGCTGACATTAGTTCACAGGTGCAAACTAGTAACAACATTTCTCCCACTCAAAAGCAAAGCAAAAGTCGTGCACTGCACCCAGGCTTAGAAATAACATACGACACTAACTTAGCTGAAGACTAACCAAGTTGGTGAGAGAACAAGTGATTAACATGAGGTCAGGGCTCTACACTGACATTTACTTGTCAGGGCGCTGGTGTCCTGAAATTGAGAAAAAAAACTGAGAGTTATTTATACAACTGCAACTGAGTCTTGAATTATATTGTTAGTAAACTCATTTATGTTTATTGTTCATCTTAGGAAAGTTACTAAAACTGTAAATAAAACAAAAATTCTATAGGTTGAGAAGTGAGTGTTTTGTGACAGCACAATTAATGTTATACTGAAATCATTGTCATGGAAATGTTCTATATACTGTACTGTTTACATAACTGCTTAAGATATCGAATATGTATCAACACATTAGCAGACTATGACTCTGGCACACTTTACATGTACTCTCCAATACAGTTGCTTTCGTCAACGAAAATTATGACTAAATATCGTCGTCAACAAACCTTTATCACGTGACGAAAACGAGATGAGACTCAACGAAAATGCTGGTCGTGTGACGATGATTATAATTAAATGTATAATGCAATATTGTTGACGAAAAAAACGAGACTAAATGTGGTTCACAAAATAAAAACTATGCCAAAATGTCTCTATTTTCGTTGACCGAAATGAAATAAAATGTTATGTTATTTCGTCTCGTTCAGTCGTTAGATAATTATTATTATTATTATTTTGCAGTATTTCTGTTTCCTGTGTCTCGCTTCAGGGGCCGCATCAAGCCGCACTGCGCAAACGCAGGCGATGTCACTTTCTTAAGCCCCATTCGCGGCATTATTTAGAAGATGACAACAAACAAAGTTAAGTCTGACACAGAGAAAGGGATCGATGGCCGGCCAGCCGGGGTTCGTCTTTGGGAGAAAAAGAAGAAACGACATTTGGAAAAACTTTAATTACATAGAAGTGGAAAAGAAAACGGAATTTGTTGTGGAAAAAGATGGGGAGAAATGTGGCCACAAAATCACACAAACTGTGTATTGGATATATTCTTGAGTCTATAAAGTAACAATAATATAATAAGATAACCTGGTTTGAAATGGGTTTGGCTAAAAGAAACTTTTGGTTTCCTCTATACTACTAGGTTCCTATACTATATTGACTGGGTTAAATAGAATTGCATTACTTAAAAAGAGACTAAAATACAATTTTCACTGACTAAAACTAGACTAGACTAAAAAGAGTATGAATGTGACTAAAACTAATAAAAACTAAAATGACAGCTTCACACAAAGACTAGACTAAAACTAAAATTAAAACAGGCTGCCAAAAACAACTCCACTCTCCAACAGACTGGAGGCCTTGATTCAGAACTAAAAGTTGATCTGCTTGATTTACTAACATGACATTAATTTAACTTTAACTTGGAGATGCTAACCAGCTGATGGTTTTACTAGTGAAGATGTCTCCTCTGATGAAGCTGTTGGAACTACGGTAAGGCCCGGTCCCCTGACTGCTCAAAGGTGTCACTGAGTGATACTTCTTTTACCTCATAAATCATCTTTTCACTAAGTTGGTGCACCACTGGCTAAAAAGGGGAAGCTGCTATAAGATTTATACATCAAACTTTGCTAATATGTGTCACCAGGCCAAATTATTTCTTGGATGTAAAGTTTGCTCACGCATCATTTTGACCGTTTTCACCGGGTGAAGCTGATGCATGTCAGCATTGAAAATGTGTAAATATGCCCTCTCGTGTGGGTGACCGATTTGGGCATAAAAACTGTGGATTTCACCCAAAGATGACAAGTTTTCCTCCCAGTTAGTTAGAACGGATAACTCAGTGTTGTGTACATTTTTTTATCTTAAATCTTTAAAATCTCTCAAAAACTTTATTTTTTGCCAGAAAGTTAATCTTGAACCCTCTCCACTTCTCTCCCTTTATTTACAGTCATATGGGACAATCACCACATGTATTCAGGCTACCTGTGCTTGAACAAACACCCTTCGTAGAAATATCAGTACTAAAACATGATCAACTGTATGTTGAGGAACTGTCCTTGAAGCTCAGTCCGGATAAAGGAATGTAGGACTTTATCTTTAGCAGGGCTGTGTAAAATCAGAGAGAACATGCTATGGCACATTAATTTTACAGTTGCTGTACTATGTACATGCTAAATAAAATTCAGTTCACAGGTTGACTTTAAAGGTTTTACTCCAGGAGACAATACCCACTACAGGCCATGAATAACAGCCACAAGACACTCTGCTTCATCAAGATGGCACCTGGCCATGTATGTGCACATACACACACAACCTCCTGCCTGACACTCCCTGATACACATCACAGCCTCAAAGGCCAGCAGGAGGTCGATTAGCCATTCTTGATAAATTGAAACATGACTTTACAGAAGTGCCAGCACTTGGGTGCCCTGGTAAAAGCATTAAAAATGCAAAGCAGAGCCCTTTTAGTGCCTGCCATTGCATGCATTGCATTTGAAGATAAATGCTGCACTGAAGTGCCTCGCCAGAGTGGCTGTGGCTCCGAGCAAAATCAAAAAGCTGCTTAATCCCTGAGAGCTCCAGCAGGCTCTTCCGCACATGTCTGGACCTAGGTTCTCCAAACCTGAACAGAAAAACACATTAACCCAAACTGCCACAGTACTACAGTACTCTGCTCTTTCTCCTCTAAGACGGACAGAGTGCAGAGAAGTGGCTGAGACAATCCCTTTTCTTTGTTGTTTTCTCAATTTGTAACAGAGGTTGTAGGAACAGCTTCAGTAATATTGGCTCTGCTGCGAGTACCCACAGTCATGAGAGGAACGTTCCCTCAAGTCTCAGGGAACAAAAGTGGCAAAAGTGACAGTGGAAAAACAAAAGAAGTGAAAGACAACCCACCCCTTCTCCTCACCAGCAAGCTGTCAGATATCAATCTGAACTGTTTCTTGAGGGAGTGGTGAGGCAGCTCTGTATCGCAGGATCAAGGCATGGCTGGTACAGATAAGTGGATCCAGTGGGGAGGGGAGAGAGAGTTCTGATCCCTCTCATAGCTAAGACAAATGTTACACCACAAGATGACACAGTACCAATACTGCTGCTCTTTTATGGACAAAGAAAAAAATGAAACAAATAGCCAGAGGATTTACGACAACTATGACACATTCACAGCCTAGATGACATTCAAAATTGCATACAAACTGACTTCTGTCACTGGTGATGGACACCTGAACTTTAACTTTGGGTATAACAAATAATATACATATTGTTTGTTGGTTTCCTTAATGTATCAGTACTAATAGCTGTGGAGAATCTATAGTCTGCTAAACGCGAGCCAGTTTGTGCATCACTTACAAACCAGTTTCACAAGGAACACTGTATCATAACATTTGACAGCAGCCAGCAGGTTCTTCTGTCATTCTTCCAGAATCTAAGAACATGTTTGTTCAATGCACTGTTGTCATTTTTACAGGATACTCGGTCTGTCTAAAAACAGTAGTCAGGTGCTAATATGACTAAATCAGCTTTGTTTTGTTTACTGTAGGGGTGGAACAGTTTACAAAACTCACGATTCAGTTCATACCATGGTTTCTGGGTCACGGATTTCAGTTCAGTTCATTACGTTTTTGATAAAGTGGGGGGAGGGCACAGTCAGTTTCAGCATGCTTCTTATTTATTTAGCATAAGTTAAAAATGTTTGCCTTAATGTGCTGGATAGAAACCTAAGAAACAAACACTTCTTCACTCAACATCATCAGCATCATAACCCAAACACACACTGTACACTGGTTCCTTTTAATTCTATTTTTATGTTCTTCTGCAAGATGAGGGGCTTGTTCATACTCTCGGGTGTAAGATGAGGTCTACTACTCAGATGTACCTGGGCCTGTGAGTTAATGTCTTTTTATCCAATTCTTTTTACAGGCATGTCACAGACTTTTTGTCACTCACTGTTTTCATTAAGAGTGCATTAGGAAAGGATCTTCTAATTGCTAGTAATAAGAGGAGGAATTATTACAGCATGTAAATTTTCTTTAATGTTCATATGGGCATGTGACTATTGTTTTAAGCCTTTTCAGATTGTGAACTTGTCCTTTAAATTCTTAATAGGTCTGGACTGACATTTAACTGAATTTGTGCAGAATTGTCAGTCTTTTACACATATCATTTTAATGACAGTCAAGTGCACAAATAATTTCATTATAACTTTCATAAAACCACACTACACAGAAACTGCAGTGAATGTAGACTTTATTGCTTTAATTCTGTTGGGGCCTGATGCTTTAGTACCTGACTGCAGGCTGAGATTCAGCTACTTTAAGCATGTTTCTCATATTGAGTCTTTAAAACTAATAGACTGTCCTGCAGAGACCATCCAAATCAAATTTTAAGTCTTGCTTTATTCACATGAATTTGACTCCTGGAGTGTCTTTGGAGCACAGGCAGACTGATTTTAAACCATTCCTGTAGAAAGCCTATTTATTTCAGGTATTTCACACCTTCCTGCTCTGGTCTTTCGCCTCTAATTAAATGAAGTGATACAACAACATTTTTGTTCAGGTTGAATTATTTTTTCAGTTTGAATGGATGCATCCTTTATCTGTTCTGCCAAGGCTGAATCCATATCTGTTTGGGTGTTTCCACTGAATTTTCTATGCAAAGTTGTACTTCTGTAACAAAAGTTTTTTTTTGTTAAAGAAGTTGATTTTGTGTTCAGGGGAATACACCGTTAACCTGTGCAAGTTTGCTTTAACCTTAAGGAGACCACGAGACTAATGAGAACTCACGTTAATTGTGTGTAATCAGTTCAGTTCAACTAGTCAACACTGACATCAGTTACACTCTAATTAGAGTTGAGGACAACATGGACTTAGAAAAGCTCTCATTTGTTTTAGCTGTAAAAGGTTTTGGTCAAGTGATGTATTGTTACTTATCATGTTTTATAATTCCAGTGTGTAGATACACACCGTGCCTCTCACTTGATGTTTCTTGGGCTCCGGGGACATCTCTTGTGGGATGAATTTGATTGGTCCTTTGATCTGCCTCCTGGACCTCTTTGTGCCATCTGGTAGCGTCTCCATGGCGATGTCAGCCTCATCGCTGCTGGCCTGGTCACACTCAGAGCATTGCCTGAGAAGAAGGAAAAGAACTCCTCTCACTGAACAGCATTGATTTTACTATCAGAGGCCCAAATCTTCAGTCTTTACTATAAAATAAAAAACTAACCTTTACAGCTTGGTCTGATCAAAAATCAAAATTGGTCTCATTGAACAAAGAAATCCAATAGGCCCATATGTTTGACTTCTGATAAAGAACTGTTTTTGCAATACCAAAGCTGATACATGTCAATAAATACTTAATGCTCTTTTTAACAATGTTTGTCCTACAAAAGGCATAAAGAAATCAATGACTTTTTAAAACTGTGGACAGAGTCGTCCTAGCTCTTGTACAATCAATACTTGCAAAATATAATGTAATACAACACATCAGACTTGTAATAACTACAGTCTTTATGAAGCTGACAATGTTCAGCATTTGTTGACACCTGAAAAACAACAACTAGATAAAGCTAATCATTTTAGCCCTGCTAGTGACACAGCTTTAGGAATGGTGCTGTCAGTTCACTACATAGGACTTAAATATCTTAGTAGATGGATTGCCATGATAACTGATACAAACATTTATATCCTCTGCAGGTCAAACTGTCATAACTTTTATTTCAGAATAAGAAATAAAGTAACTTGTTGGAAACCAGCAAAACTACTGTGTAGAGGTGTATTTGTATGCAGCACTCATACCTGCATTCGCAATTCTTTTTTGTTTTTTACCACATGCCACATTGTGATAGCCTTCAGTCATCTCTGGCTAACAAACATTACATGTGAATGAGACAAGGCATACAGTGCCTTGCGAAAGTATTCGGCCCCCTTGAACTTTGCGACCTTTTGCCACATTTCAGGCTTCAAACATAAAGATATAAAACTGTAATTTTTTGTGAAGAATCAACAACAAGTGGGACACAATCATGAAGTGGAACGAAATTTATTGGATATTTCAAACTTTTTTAACAAATAAAAAACTGAATAATTGGGCGTGCAAAATTATTCAGCCCCTTTACTTTCAGTGCAGCAAACTCTCTCCAGAAGTTCAGTGAGGATCTCTGAATGATCCAATGTTGACCTAAATGACTAATGATGATAAATAGAATCCACCTGTGTGTAATCAAGTCTCCGTATAAATGCACCTGCACTGTGATAGTCTCAGAGGTCCGTTTAAAGCGCAGAGAGCATCATGAAGAACAAGGAACACACCAGGCAGGTCCGAGATACTGTTGTGGAGAAGTTTAAAGCCGGATTTGGATACAAAAAGATTTCCCAAGCTTTAAACATCCCAAGGAGCACTGTGCAAGCGATAATATTGAAATGGAAGGAGTATCAGACCACTGCAAATCTACCAAGACCTGGCCGTCCCTCTAAACTTTCAGCTCATACAAGGAGAAGACTGATCAGAGATGCAGCCAAGAGGCCCATGATCACTCTGGATGAACTGCAGAGATCTACAGCTGAGGTGGGAGACTCTGTCCATAGGACAACAATCAGTCGTATACTGCACAAATCTGGCCTTTATGGAAGAGTGGCAAGAAGAAAGCCATTTCTTAAAGATATCCATAAAAAGTGTTGTTTAAAGTTTGCCACAAGCCACCTGGGAGACACACCAAACATGTGGAAGAAGGTGCTCTGGTCAGATGAAACCAAAATCGAACTTTTTGGCAACAATGCAAAACGTTATGTTTGGTGTAAAAGCAACACAGCTCATCACCCTGAACACACCATCCCCACTGTCAAACATGGTGGTGGCAGCATCATGGTTTGGGCCTGCTTTTCTTCAGCAGGGACAGGGAAGATGGTTAAAATTGATGGGAAGATGGATGGAGCCAAATACAGGACCATTTTGGAAGGAAACCTGATGGAGTCTGCAAAAGACCTGAGACTGGGACGGAGATTTGTCTTCCAACAAGACAATGATCCAAAACATAAAGCAAAATCTACAATGGAATGGTTCACAAATAAACATATCCAGGTGTTAGAATGGCCAAGTCAAAGTCCAGACCTGAATCCAATTGAGAATCTGTGGAAAGAACTGAAAACTGCTGTTCACAAACGCTCTCCATCCAACCTCACTGAGCTTGAGCTGTTTTGCAAGGAGGAATGGGCAAAAATTTCAGTCTCTTGATGTGCAAAACTGTTAGAGACATACCCCAAGCGACTTACAGCTGTAATCGGAGCAAAAGGTGGCGCTACAAAGTATTAACTTAAGGGGGCTGAATAATTTTGCACGCCCAATTTTTCAGTTTTTTATTTGTTAAAAAAGTTTGACATATCCAATAAATTTCGTTCCACTTCATGATTGTGTCCCACTTGTTGTTGATTCTTCACAAAAAATTACAGTTTTATATCTTTATGTTTGAAGCCTGAAATGTGGCAAAAGGTCGCAAAGTTCAAGGGGGCCGAATACTTTCGCAAGGCACTGTAAATGGCATCCATTGAGTTTTCCTTCATCAGATCAAATTTTAATATATCCAATTCTTTGGACCTACAAAACCTAATACATACAGTATGAAACTAATCACAATTACATCCTCCTCAGCGGTACTTTGAAATTCATGCTTATTAGCTAGGGTCAGCATCCTAACAAGCTAAGCTAAGATGGCGAACATGGTTGCTGATAGAGTGATTGTAAACTCTGAAGCTAGGCAGACACTTTACTTATGAAGTCAGGTCGCAGGAGGTCCAATACATTTTTAATTTCTTTCTATTTTTCTTTGTGTATAGCACCAAATCACCATTAATGTCGTCTCAGCACACTTTACAAAATAAGGTCTAGACTTTACTATTATTATACACAACATGGCCCATAGCCAATGCTGTGTGATGCACGTTGGGGGAATTCAACAGCTCTAAGTTGGCATAAAATTCTCCTGGGTAAACCATTACTCAAAATGTTTCACAACTGTTAGCAATATGGTTCTTTGACAAAAAGTCAATAGTACAAATCTGTAGACATAAAAACTTGGAGACTTAAAGATCACTCCAAGACACGATTAAAGGCATACAGAAGTACTCTAGGAAAAATGTTTTTTTCTGAAAAGGGCCTGAAAACATATCTGGTTTTGTTCTTCAGTGTGAATTCCAATATTGATGAATATTCAGAGATGCAAATGATCCCAGTCATTACGCAAAGTTTGAAATCACTTTGCATCAGGATATGATGATGGAAGGGAATACTCAAGTTACTGGAGTGCGCTCTTACTTTTCATTAGTATATTTCCCAACTATACAAACTGGGCTGAGTGTGCTTCCATTATCATTCTGTATAACATTAGCTGTTGGCTTGTAATTGGTGACTAACATAGCTATAATGGTTTTACATTGTTATTTTACAATGCATTAACTGTTGTGATGGAAATTTCTGTAATAATAAGTTGAGAACAAAGTCCTATCTTTCTGTAAGGCCTATTGTAGCGTTTGCAAATTGACTCGGAGCATTCAGAGATCAGAGGTCTTCACAGCAAAGGGCAAAAGAAGCTGCATTACATGCCCTATTATCCACAGACTGTGATTATGTAAAGCAGGGCTTGTCTGTCTGACCAATCCTGTGGCTCCTATCTGTATAGATAAGGATTTGCCTCAATGTTTTCACTGTACTCCAGAGGACTCTCACTCAATGTGTATGTATTGCTTCTGTCTGCCTCTCACATACACAACAGTGGGAATACCAATCATACCGCTGCACTGGGTGACATATTTCTTCATTAGCAAACACCAGACCCGATCAAGACTGAGAAATGTATTCATACCAATACTGACACTGATACTGCTTATAAATACCAATACTTATCGATACTCTTATTGATACTACTCTCCATACTTTGATATGCGATGTGAAAAGATGTGAAATGATTCAATTTTTGTTTTATCATTACTTTTTTACAAAAATAACCCAGTACTTTAACAATATAGGATTTTTTTTATTTTTAGGAGGAAAAAACTAACAAGAAAAATTAACAGAATTAGCGTTGTTTAATTTTCTCATAAGTAGGCACTCTTGAGAAGTAAAGTGCGACAGCATTGTTTTAAACAAATCACTAGACTACAATGTGATTACTTAAATGTAAAAAATCAAATGCAGGTCTTTGACAGCATTTTTACTGTGTGGTATTTTGCCTCCTACCCTCAGATCATTAAACCCTCCCCTGCTATGAAACTGCAATTTTCTCAGATGATACGCTGACAATATGAATTTAAGAATTCACCCATAACAATCCGCTGCCAAATGGTTACTTTTAATCAATAATCCATGTTCATACTAAACAACACTCTGGCAAGGGGCAACTCACTTTCCCCATAATGCCATAAAAGCAATGCTCCCATGATTGACCCTCATATATGACTGCTTGAAAACCTACTGCTGGCATTTGGAATGACGCTGATATCGTTATTAGTTTGAAAGTTATTCAGTTCACTTTTATTTGTAGTTGACAACAACAAGGGCACAGTAATGTTTAGACTTTACAGTATTACCGGTAAAACCCAACAAATCCCACTTGAGCAAGCACTCAAGAAAAACGAGAAACATAACAGACATTCACTCACTGATTCACAGGTAAAATAGGGACTTCAGTGAGTTGACCGTGGACACAGCGGTAAAGCCGTCACATTTCTGCAAGTTTTGTTCTGCTTGTTCAACATCTGTTTGATAAACTGCTCATATAGTCTCCGTTACTGGAGCCCCTCAAGACCGACACATAGAAAATACAGTGAAGCAAAGTAGGGCGGTTCACGTCTACCTGTGAGTTTATGCCGGGTGACCATATGAACCATGGGGTGAACCACTCGTTAGGTTCCAACAGTTGAAATGCAGTTATAATGTGCAGTTGGAACACCGGTGTCCTTGAGACAGACTACTGTGTTCTGAACGACATGTGGCTGCCTGCTAATAGGGGCTAGCTTGGTCAGATAACGAGCACTCACAACCACAAACATACTGTATATGTGTATACTGCATATGTCTATGCTCACAACTCTAAAAACATCGGAACAAATTCTAAACTGGCATTACCTGGATAGGCTGACCACATATTCTCAATCTAAGTGGTTATTTTGTCGAAACTTAATAAAATGGTACAATAGAAGTCATATGGCTGAAAATTATAACAACTTTGAGCCTGGCTCTAAATCTTTGCCATCAGGCTCTTGCTCAGCTGTCGTTGCATAGAGTAGATCTTTCCCCAGTTCTGCGCTGGTGCTTGCTAGGCTCTCTCAGTCCCCGTCTCACAGAGCTGAAAATACTATTAATGTAGAAAATGATTGGCCTTATCCTTTAAGTGATGATTTTGTCTGACTGTGCTATATTTCCCTCACAGCTTTGTCCATATTGATGTGAACCTGCTCAAATAAGCTATATACACACACACACAGTCTACATACACTGGCCCTGCCTCTACCTGCTGTGTTCCTCTCATATTCTCTGAGCAGTCATGTTGAATCATATGGAGCATGGCGGCATGTACATCAGAGCTTCTGCAGACAGTCAGTTCTGACAAAGCAGCACATTGACATGTGAGTGTTCCTACTGAGGAATCTTGAACTGTGTAACCTCCACTAATAGCTCCCCAGCACAGTCTGTATTACCTCAAGCTTACAGTGGTTTTATGGCTTGTATGATTCAGAACAATACAGAGAACATAAGAACATTTTGTTGTATGTGGATCTTCTTAGCTACTGACGTTTAATTCTACATTGCTTTCAAAGACAGATTTAAGGTTACATAGTCTCCCATCTTCAATTACTGGACAATATCAACCCCCTGCATATCTCCATCTTCTCCCACCCCCTCTCTTTTCCATGTTTCTCACCAGTAGCTGTTCTTGGTCTTCTTGGGCATGCGTGTTAGTGGTGGCTCCAAGCATCCCAGGTGGTAGTAGAGCTTGCAGGTGTCACACAACACCAACAGATGTTGGTCCTGGTTCTTCTTACAGATGCCACAGCTGCAGGAACACATCAGGTGAAATTATGTGTGAGAAAATGCTTCTTATTGACATTATTAGTCATTCTTTTGGAACTCTAGCAGAAATGACCTGGGACAAAATAGTGAAATCCATTATGTACAGTATGTAAGACATGAACACTATATGCTTTGGTTATGCCATATAAATAGAGATGATATCAGAAGTTAAAATCACACACTCGGCCCCAAATTTTCAGAAACCAATGCTGGACATATCCAGTGAGGCACACTGTTTCTGCACCTGGTTTCACTATCATAACTTTTTAATTGAACCATCATGTTTAATCCTTTATTTTCTTGCCCCCGCATCTCTGTAGACACTGTGTTCACCTGTAGAGGATTGCGGGCAGGCTGGATGACTTCCCTGGGGTTCCTCTCTCTTTCTTGCTGGGCTTCCTCTCTTTTGGGGCTTTCAGAACAGCCGGAGTGTTTAGTTTCTACCACAAAGGAAAAAAAAAGGTTTCGCAAATATGTTAATGTAACATCAATAATGTCTTTCCAGAAACACTGTTACTGTGAAGAGCACAGCCTGTTTTTAGGGGCGGCTGTGGCTCAGGAGGTAGAGCGGGTTGTCTCCTAACCAGAAGGCTGGTGGGTTGATTCCCAGCTTGGCCAGTCCACATGTTGAAATGTTCTTGAGCAAGACACTGAACACCCAGTTGCTCCCGGTAATGTCACCGGTGTGTGAGTGCTTGGGAATGCGATTGGGCAAATAGTGTGAAAAGAGCTTTGAGTGCGCTGCAATGCATAGAAAAGTGCTATACACGTATAAGACCATTTACCATATAAATAAATTTACTAAAGTAAATTCACTTTAAGCCAATTTTCAAAATACTTTTAATATTTTAAGGGGAGGAGTTCAAACAGGTTGTGTCCGGGGTGTGAGGGGTCAGCAGTGATCCTCTCCGCCCTGCTTTTGACCCGTGAGGTGTACAGGTCCTCCATGGAGGGCAGGCTCACACCAGTGACCTTTTCTGCAGTCCTGACTGTCCGCTGAAGTCTGTACTTGTCCTGTTTGGTTGCTGAGCTTAGGAGTGTACTTACACTTATAGTGTAAGTACAATAGATCATGGATGGATGGACGTTGCTAAGGTAAAAGTTAGGCTTACTGACTTTATAAAGATGCAACAAAGACACAAGTAACTGTTTACCAAAAATCTGCTTTGTGCTACTTGAGGGCGTGGACTGTTAGCCAAAGTAAAATTGTAAAGGTTCTGTTAGGTATTTTTTTAGTCAGATAGACAGTGGTTAGACACTTCATGTATTAGAAATGTTTAGTGTAGACAGGATGCCTAGCTCAGGCTGTTAAATGCTTAGTCATTCCCATGGGG
>NW_018128139.1:287012-291697 GCF_001952655.1 Monopterus albus
ATGTCATGTCAGAATGTCTTAGATACACACCACACAATCAACGGACAATCACACATTGATTTTCTTCATGCTTTGACTACTGCTATGGCCAGCTGCAAAGCTGGCACCGGAGACGTGACGGTTTGGCGTCCCTGAGTAGTATGGGGCTAGCCCAAAGTGATATAATGTATAGGCCTGTTATGGTTCAGGACTTTTCATCTACTAGCTGCCTGCATGCATGTTGGTGGTGCAAAGACTCCTGAGCGTGTAATGTTAATTTTACCTGTGTTCATTGAATAAATCAGCACTGTTTTGAAATTACTCGGACTGCTTCGTCTCTCAGAGTTAATGTGGTGAAAAGAACAGAGGTCCAACAGTTCCCTCACAGCAGAGTTGTGAGGAGAGGTGAGAAGCAAACCTGTTGTATTGTATGTGGCAGGTGAAAAGCAGGAGCAGACAGTTTATTCTCCCTGCATGTCAGGTGCACTGCTGCCACGTGGGTTAATTAGAAAACTTATCTTGTAGTGAACGAGCCTGTCACTACCAGACAAGGTTTTCCCTGGGGAAGCTCTAATCTAAGCATGCTCGCCCTTGCTGCAGTGCAGAGGGAGCGCCCCTACAAGGGGTTTAGGAGGCTCTCTCTCAATCATGGACCACAGTTTGCCTGCATCTGACCACAAGAAAGTGTCTCTCCTGCTGATATGGAGCAAATTCAACACTGTTAACATGCTTTATCAGATAGATGAAGAAGTTTAAAGGAGAAGACAGATGAAGACTATAATTAGCAAGTGGAAGCAGTCAGACACCCCAACAAGCCTTAAGCCACCTGGCTTCTTGCCACATGCTGTGTTCTCATGGAAAACACATCAAAACATTACAGTCCAGGAGAAATCTGGGCAATTTCTGTGGCTAACAGAGTTTTCATCTTGTTCAATACAGTAAAATGAGGAATATCAAGCTAATACACAAAATACCGCTTGAAAACAGTTCTGCACAAGAAACAGCCATCTTCATATCTCTCTCTCTGCAAATGTAAGTTGTGTGCCTCAGCTGCAAGAATAATCCACAGATCCAGACATTGTTGGGCCCTAAAGCCCCATCTATCTGAAGCTCTCTGATCTAATATCAAATTCTGGCATGAAAAAAATCCTTCCATTGCCTTCTGAGAATACATGAGGCTGGAAGCAATAACAGCAGCCACTCTTAATCAGACAGTCTGTACGCAACTCAACTCCATTTCTCAACCATAATGTTTTTAAAAGGACAGAAATGTGATCTTGTAACAATTTCAAGAAGTATTTTTAAAATTAAAGACAAACCTATTAATCCACTTTTGCTCAGCCCCCTCCTTTGCCTGAGATAGTTTATAACCTCTGCAGAGAGCCCACCTCGGTGTTGCCATTTTGTTATTAAGCACACTTACAACATTTTCTGTCTCCCACAAACATCAGCCTCTTCTTTACAACAGACAGAACACCTGACAACTCAAAGGACCCAGGCTCACAACTAAACTGAAAAGAAATTTTTATTAGTGAATTAAGTCAGTTACTAAGGAGAAAATTTTAAGGGTGCACTATTATTATTATTATTATTATTCGCATCTCTGTAAATGGAATATTTTGGTTTTTGACTGTTGGTCGAACAAAACAAGAAATGTTAAGATGTCATTATATTGTTTATAACATTGTTTATAATGGGCAAGAAAAAATACAGCAGGAGCACTTTGGTTATGCAGCACAGACTTTATTATAATATAATATTATATTCACACCAAAGGTAGTACTATATAAATCTGTATATGGACCTCTGTAAAGAGCAATATACTGTATATACAGTTCTAATAATAATTCCTTCTATTTTAACAGTGTCTTAGTGGAGGTATTTAGTCAATTACCTAATTTTGTTTAGATGTTCTCTAAGGGTTTACCAAACTCTACTGGCCCTCACCTGAAATTCACAGGGAACACAGTATAAATGAGATTAATTTTTTAAATCTTACTATATAAAGATAAGGCCCATAAGCTATAAACTGCCAAATAGTGTAAATTTAAAATGAAGGCCATTGATCTACACCAGATGGTTTTAGATAGAGCTTATTAAGAGAACGTTATTAATGCAGAATGTAGAAGAGATTTGTACAGAGAGAAAGAACACTTACTAACTCCCAAATATAAGGCTGTATCTTCATCCCATTTGGTGTTCTCCACAGGCTACATAAATCATATTTTTAAAACACTGGCCTTTACTGCAGGGCTTGAGCTGCAGTGTAGGACTGTGGGTACTGCGCATAATTTCAGTGATTTCTGCAAATGTAGCTTTTACAATGCGGGAAATTCACACACACATTTATAGCAATGTTAAACTGTGGGTGTGCTCCAAATCCCGACTGGCATGGTGCTGTATGTGCCGGATGGACTGGTCTCCTTTCACTTGAACTACACTACTTAAAAAGCTGCATGCCAGGTGGCTATAACAACACTTGGCATGCTTTCTCCACATCTATACAAAGCTACATGTCCCCTCTGCTGCTGCTGCAGTGCCTCTCACGAGCATATGTGATCAGGGTTTAATGATGTGAACATGAAAGCATGCAAACATGGACTGCGGAAACCCGGTCAGTGAAAAGTTTCATTTCAGAGCTTGGCCTTCACCAAGAGCAATTTTCTTTTTAGTGGAAGGTGGAGGACACAAGGGAATAACAATTCATGGTGATGAGAGAAAAGGAAGCCACCAAAAGAAAGACTAAGGACACCGATGAAGCTCAAGAGAGAAGGAGAAAGAGACAACAAATTTTAAGTGACTGGCGGGACCCTCTCGCCAATAGTGACTAGCTTCAGCCCTCCACAGCTCCACTCACACTCCACCTTTTTACCCATTTTTGGATTAGCCATAGCAGGTGGAGTATAGCACTACCAATATGGTGGTGGCCAGACTTGTGGTAGATCTGACCGCGCACGATCACTAATCAAAATGGTATTTATGGTAAATACATATATATATTTATGTGCACAACACCCAATGAACACAATGTCATCTTTTCCTGTGCAATTTTTCTGCTGATGAACATTAAATTATAATAAAAATAATAATAACAATCACTTTTATTGGCCAAGTATTTTACACACACAACGAATGTCTCCGGTACAGAACCGAGGCAGCCATCTGTGGCGCCAACTCACACACACACACACCCTGATGTTGGTGCTGTCGCTGCAGGGTGCCGCTCTGGCCATCAGGCGCAACTTGGGGTTCAGTGTCTTGCCCAAGGATACTTAAATATGTTGACTGGGGAGAACGGGAATTGAACCGCCAAAAATCCGGTTGGGGGAACGAAAGCTGTACCTCCTGATCCACAGCCACCCCTAAACCTAACTGTAGTACACTATTAACACTTCTCACACTTCTCCCTGTTATAATATCTAACACCAGGTAGCTGTTTGAGCTTCAGAGTTTTCTTCATAGTGCTTTATACACTTCTTTTTTTATTCCTTTTTCTTTGTAAGGGTGCATGGAGTGCGTTGAGCATCAGGAACAAAAGCACTGACTGTGTAGTAGAAGAGGGATGAGAGTCCCATTTGGGGACTTAAAAAATGTCTGCAAATGCACAGGCAGGATGACAAATAGCAGATGAAAATGTGGCAGACAGATGACACAAAAGCATGCAATACGGTGACTGATGTTGGTACTTAAACCGTGCATGTTCATAATTAGGTGATTTATGGTGGTCATTGCACATTCAGTGTCAGTCTCCTTCTCGTTTCTGTCCATTCTGCTGCCACACCATCGTATTAACATCATTAAACCAATCATCTACATGGCTCATATTTTCATCAGCCATACTTTTAATAAGGGTTTTTTTTATGAAGTTAGGAGGCACTTGCAGTGGCAAGAAAAAGTAAGTGAACCATTTGTAATTACCTGGTTTCCTACATGAATTGGTCATAAAATGTGATCCGATCTTCATCTAAGTCACAAGTACAGACAAACACAAAGTGCTTCAGCTAATACTATATCAACAATTATAATTAAAAATAAAACCACAGACCTTAAATATTCACAGTGGTGGTGGAAAAAATAAGTGAACCCTTGGATTTAATAACTGGTTGGAGCTCCTTTGGCAGCAATAAACTCAAGCAAGTGCTTCCTGTAGCTGTGGATCAGACCTGCACAATGTTCAGGTGGAATTCTGGAGAATTCTTACTCATATAACTGCTTGAGCTCAACAATATTCCTAGGATGTCTGGTGTGAAGATTATTCCACAGCATCTCTGTTTGGTGTCTGACTAAGACACTCTACATGGCAGATTTTCTTATTTTGAAGCCGTTCTGTAATAGATTTATGTCATTGTTTAGGGTCATTGTCCTGCTGCATCGCCCAACTTCTACTGAGCCTCAGCTGGTGGACAGCCACCCTGACATTATCCTCTGTTGCCCGTGCGCCGAGATAGCTTACCATCATAGAGGAGAAAATAATTTCCCACTAACTTTTTCCATAAGCACTCGTGACTGGCTGCTGTTGTGTAGATCTACAGCTGATCACTCACAGGTACACAGATAAAACAGTCTGTTGAAAGCCCCCCAAATGTTAGTAAGATAATAAGACCTCTGTCTTATTAAAAAAAACTGTGCTAACACTTATTACAATTATTGCACCATATGCTAATTATTCTACACATATGCTGAAGCAGCCTTCAAGAGCCCTATGA